>NW_023276807.1:38225833-38525833 GCF_003668045.3 Cricetulus griseus
TTTCAAGGGATTTCTGTCTTGGGAGTAAATTATCTAGGAGAGGCTATAGCCTAGTTCTTCAAGCATTTCTCCCATCTTGAACTTTATGTAGCATCCCCCTCGCATATAACATACCACCTTTTCGCATCATAAGCTTGCTCGTTATAGTATCTGCACATTTTTATTAATAAGGGTGACAAGAAGTCTCCTGCATGCCCCAGACCCAACGTCAGCATCCTTTCTTCTCTTTCTAGTTTGTAAGCTTGGATCTTGTCAGACATCAGTCTCTTTGCTTGTTTTCCTGGGACCCAAATAACAGCTGTCAATGTAATCTGAGCACAGCTTTGTGCCTATTCCATCGGATCTTTTAAAAATTATTACTCAGTGTAGACTTTGTGACTTCATGCTTATTTCTGTTCTGAATGGGCTGATTTTTTACTGTTGAGAACTTTTTATCATCGCAATTCAATGAAGTCAGAAAATGTAGCTTGGGAATGGTAACTAGGTTACCATTGAGCTTCTTTTTGTGTCCTAGACCACTCTCATCAAACCCATTGCTTATGTACTTGTAGAATTTGGATGAACTGGGTACCCTGTCACAGACTTTTACATTGAAATCTGGTTTTCATCACAAGTAAAACAAATGCAAAAGACCACCTCCAGGGTGTGGCAGATACTGATATTTTGACTAAAAACACAACCTCACAGTTCTGAAATGTCCATTAATAATAAGTACCGAGAACCCTAGCAGTTCGAGACACCCCATCATTTACTTACCCATAAGCTCAGAAACTTGCATGGAAATGTTTTTCCTTTTAAAAATTCCTTTTTTCATTCTACTGTTCCTTTTATTTTGATGTAACATATCTTTATTTTGAAATATATATTTGATACATCCATAACTCCCTGCACCTATAAATTTAAAAAGTCCCATCAATGAATATAAATTTAAATTTTAGAGACCTGCTGTAGCCCATGGTTCTAAGATATCGACACAAATAGCCTACACTGAGTTTAAATCCAATTACATCCAGCACACAGTAGATGCAACACCAAAACACATTTCAATAAAAATTATTATGTAGTATAAAATTCTGTTGGAAAATGTACCTCGTAATGAGATTCGATGGTGCTTGTAATGTTTTGTTGAATTGGGAAACTGTTTAATTGTTCACTCCTCTGCTGTCCTGGTGTAGGGCACTGCCTTGCGGTGTGTTTCTGGCTGGATGCCTTTCATTTTTGGAGTGAAGAAAAAAAAAAAAACAAACCTGCTATGCAGAAAACACTTCAAGGCAAATCAGATCAAGGCCTGAAACTGGTGTGTGTTGCTACTTCTCAGGTCTCCATACCCTTATGGTTTTGTTCTGTGCATGCAGGACCCTGGCATAGCACAGGAGGAAGGTCATTGTTCTCACAGATGGTGCTTTTTTTTATGAATGAGCAGGCATATATTATTAGCGTTAGTACACATTAAAGTGCATTGTAACTTGACACCCACGTTTTCCCTATATCCATTAATTGAAGTTCTTATTTGCTAATTACTTAGGTGAGTGAGTGTAATTCACCTGGAGCACTAGTTAGTGTTGTGGATGGCACAATTCCTATATGAGGCACTTTTCATGTATTTTAGGATATCCAGGGTCCCCAGACTCGTGCTCTCTAAATGCCAGAACTATTCTTAGGTATTAAACAGACATTGGTGGGAAGGTGGCTCCACAGTTAATTGCACTGGCTGCTCTTGCATAGGACCAGGTTTAGTTCCCAGCATCCACATGGTAGCTCAACAACAGTGGTAACTGCAATTCTAGGAGGTTCAATACTGTCTTCTGGCTTCTCTAACACTAGGTACCCACATGGTGCACATACATAAGTGCAGGTAAAACATTCACATAAAACAAGATAAATCTAAAAACAAATTTAAAACACTGTGGCCACCAGATATGGCAGCATCCCACCCCCCCCCCAGCCAGACACCCTGTTTTTAGTTTCTCAAGCACTGACTTAAACTCCCAAAATCCTTTTAAACCTGATTTTACAAGAAAGTTTTTAAACACCTGTTAAATTGTTACCATCTTGCACTACTGTTTGGTTTCTCTTCATTTTTCTGTTTCTTAAAGTTTTTCTGTGTTTGATGTGTGAATTCAAGCCTTGCAGGTCTTCACCAGAGACATCTAGTTCAATATATAATTTTCATTCAAGTTAATGTTTTTTATATGATAACTTTTACTTCACATAATATTACTACTGTGGCTCCTACTGTCTTTTTAATAGAATTTACTTCGTTTGTTTATGCCTTAAGGTTTCCATATAAACCTTCTCAGTGTATCTGCTGTGTAACACTTTTGGTCTTTATGGGCATAATATGTTCCAAGTCAGGTGGTATCTTCTTCCTTAGACCCTCCCTCATCTACACCTCAGCTATTTTGGTCTGTTAGTCATACCTCTTCAGGATATCCCTATATAAATACTGTAATGCTTCAGAGATCTCTCGGGTTCATTTGAAGCTTGTCATAACTCCAGTCAGTACAGCACACATTTTTCGGGTTTCAGGATGTGATGGGTTCCTTTCTCTGTGGACAAACTATCTCCTGGTTCAATATATATGAATCAGTTCAGTTTCCAATAGGAGAGGAAGAGATCATTAGATGCCTCTGTACAAATTGCTATTTCTGTTAAACTTGATTATTTGTAAAACCTTTATCCTTTTAAAGACTATATCAGTGATTTGCAAGTTATATAAATATAGAATTCTTAACAGTGGTGCCTTGGTTTAAGGATGTTATGACAGAATACTGTAGACTGTAAATTATACATCAGAGGAATGTATTTGATTCATGATACTTAAGACTGGGAATTCTAATATTGAGTTGCTTCGTCTAGTGGAAACATCTTGCTGCTTTAAAACATGGTGGATGGCATCACATGGCAAGAACAAGAAGGAAAGAGGTAGAGAAAGAGAATTGGGAAAGCAAAAGAGAAGAAAAGGGGGCCGTACTCCTCTCCCATTTTATAATTTACCTCTTTGTATTATAGTGACCTCAGTTCATTAGAACAATGCCCCCATGAACTGCTTGCCTCCTTCGGACCCAGTTCTTGCTAAGTCATAATGCCCCCCAAAGTGGCAGTTCAATTTCATTTTGACTTTTGGAGCCAACATCCAAATCAAACCACAGGAAATGGAGTGTCTAGTATCTATGTATATTACTCAACAGTAGTCGTTCTTTTGTTCTCTGTAGTTTTGAGCAAGTTTAAATATTCAGCAGAACTGCTGGACAGAGGTTGTAGTAAAGAAATCCCATCATTTATGAGAGTGGCTATGTCTTCATATGATGGATGCAGGAAGGAAATGTCATAGCACTGGAGGAAATTTTGTAAGCATTTTGCAGTTCTTAAAGGATTGAAACTTTAGTGGCCTGCATTATTAGAAACCCCACAGTCTCCCTAATATGTACACATACTTCTTTATTCAGTCCATAAATATTACTTGTGGAAATAACAAGTGGTATTAGGCCCACACTTGGGGATTTAATCTTCACTGACTAATTTATCTGAAGTTTTACCTTTCTGCAGTCACAGATAGTTTTCCTATCTGCGTCTATTGAACACTTTCAGGTGTCTATCTCTGTCTTTATTGGATAAATAATAATTTAGTATTTCTCAAGCAGCTGCAATAATTGGATTCCAAATAAGAATCTAAGCTTTGCAAGTGTTGTCCTATTCAAAATCTGATCTCTGTGCTCCAGTCTCTCTAGGACACTCAGATAAGTGCAAGACATGAGATGGTACAATTTTAGGGGGAATTATTTAGCATGGATCTTGAAGGCAGGTTCCCACTGTAACTTCTCCACTTTCTAAATATGGCATTCACCATTCCCACACAAGCCCCTGAGGATATTACTGGACTCATTCCAAAGTGACCTCCACTCAACTAAGTGGTGTTCCATCTGATAGATTCCCCGGGCTTACTGCTTGTGTAAATGTCTGTCCTTATCTAAAGCCATTCAGACTCTACCAAGGCTTTACTTTTCCTCTGTTTCCAGATTTCATAAACAGATGTAGCCCCCACCCTCCCCCAATCTCCCGTCAGTCAAAACAGATGATGTGGCTATGGTTCATGCATATGATTTTAAAGTTAACTATTGGAGGTGGTGAGGAGAAAAAGATTGGGGAAGAAATACAAAGTTAAGGGCCAGCTTAGTGGCTTCTTCGATGCTAGAGACACATATTTTTATTGCTTGCTTTCTTTAGTTTTCCAGTATGAAGCATTAAGGCATGGGTCTCATACATGCTGGGCAAGTACTCTGCCCTGAATCATTTCCCCATCCATTTTTGAACTTGTTTTTCTTATTAATTTAGAGACAGGGTCTAAATTACCCACCCTGGTCTTGAGCTGGCTCTGTAGCCCAGGTAGGCCTTAGGTTTACAGTCCTTCTGACTCGGTGCTCTTGAAAAGGTGGGATTATAGGTCTGTGCCACCGTGCCTCAATATTGCTAATTTCTTTTAAGAATTCAAAGGTATTTACCATTTACTGATGGTGCTTCTAAGACCATGATGCTTAAGTAAGCCATTGCAGTGTTTTTCAAGATTTATAAACTGGGCAGTCACACATGTAATACAAAGGTTTTCTCCAGGTTTTATCAGGCTGAGTTGATACTCTGGGTTTAAACGTGCCTTCCTTAAACCTCTTCATCAGTTGCAGAAGTGAGTGGAACAGGTCTTCCAAGGGGAATGTGTATAGTCTTGAAGATCGGATGTTGTGAATGTTCAAATAATAAATCACTAAAAGGAGGGGCCGAACAAGTCCCCTCCCATGATATAGACCAGTGCTGACATTGCTTTTTAACACTTGAGTCTTCTGGAAGGTTAACAGTGTCTACATTTTGCAGTTTAATCTATTTCATAGAGACACGATGTATCTGCAAATATTGCATTTCATGAGTATTTACTTGGGGGCTTGCTTACAGTTTGAGAAGGTTAGTTCATGGCCTTCAAGGCCAGAAGCACTATGGTAGCAGACAGACATGGTATTGCAGCCATAGCTGAGATCTTACATGTGATCCACACCTTACAGGCAGAGGAGGCAAGACTGGGCCTGATGTGGGCTTTTAAAACCTGAAAGGCCACTTGCAGTCACATGCCTCCTAATCCTTCCTAAGCAGCCACACACTGGGAACCGTACATTCAAATATATGAGCCAAGCAAGCCATTGTTCCCATTCAAACCATGTACTACAGTACATGATCACCTTAGAAACTGAACTTAAAATTACTTCTTCCTCCTCTGGTCTTTGCTCCATCATGGATTCAGTCTTGTTTTCCTTTTCATGAGTCTGTCTTTGCTCTCTGGATTTGACATCTGCTTGAGACTGTTTCTAAAGGAGAAGGAATTGTACGTCAGTTGCTATGGAATTTTAAGTGCCTTCATAATTTTTAATTCTGACAAATATCGTGGAGAGCTGATGACCAGAAGACAATGTTTAAAAACAGGTTTTCCTTGTCTTTTAGCTAACAACCAGACTTGTTTCTCATGACCTTGTACTCAGTTACTACAGGGTCTCTAACACTCTGTATATTAGGGCAAAATCGAGATTGAAAAAAAGAAATATTTATGAGTTAATTCTATGTCAAATTCTAATTTCAGGAATGGTAGATAGCATGGTGACTGTTCTTCTAAAATTAATTTTAGCAGTGCTTTGTTTACTGCTCTGTTTTATTGGTACTGTTCACTTTTTATTAGTTATCTTGTTTGGAGACAGATCTGGTAGTTCAGTTTGGCCTCAAATTCATGATCCCTCCACCTGTGCAAGACTACTTCTCAATTCCTGTTTTCATCAGATGATTTGATTTCATGAGGACCTTTAAGCACTCTTCACACAAGAACCTTAACGAATGTCGACAGTTGTAGAGTTGCCATGCCACCTGTTTATAAAAAGAGCCCTGGTGTGTGTCCTTGCTGAGTGTTATGTGTTCAGGCCCTTCTAGAGACAAGCATGAGACATTCCCCGCCCCCCAACGTACTACATCCTCAACATTGATTGACACTTCTGGAGAAAAGAGCCTAATTGCCATGGGCACACCAAGTAAAAATAAACAAGTAAACAAAGATATCAAGTATAATTTCTTTCTTTGAGTTCATACAGGATGGAAACTGGAAAATAAAAATAGATCTACTGAGAACCTTTCAGGTTTGCCTCTGAAAACCCCTCCAGGGATCTCTGCCAGCATGATGTCTTATCAGGATCATTTCTCATTGCCTTCCAGAATTTTCCTCTAAGACAAGCAATGTTAATAAATTCTATTAGCTTCCAAGATTACACTTTGGAAAATACAGTCCGAGCTGTTTAATAGATTTTGTACGAGGTGCAACATCACAGCTGACATCAGTTAGATTTAACATCAGTATTTGCTTAGAAATTTGAATGTTAGAGAGCACAGAGATACTGTAATAATTGTGGTAATAATCCTCTTTTGAAGTACTGCAAGTGTTATAGTTCTCGTTTTTTTTATAAATACATGCTAAAAATTACAAGTCCAGTGTAATTTAGTCTAATGCTGTGAAGTGTAGGGAAAACTTGTTTGTTATTTCCGTATTCAACTGGCTATTTCTTTCAACACCAAGTCCAAGTTTGGTGTTTTTCATTCTGCTCCTGTCATTCTTACATTATTTTAGCAAGTAAAATTTGTGCTTCATCTTTGCAATTTTATTTTTGTTAATGATTAATATCCTGTAAAGAAGAAGTGTGACATATGGTGTAAAATTTTGCTGTTCTATTTTTCAAGATCTTTTTATAGACCCCATCACATGTTTTCATAATCATTGACTTTCGTCCTCTTACAGTGGCTTAATTTTTTGCCACCAGAGGGCAGTATAAAAATTGATTTAGTTAATAAGCATAATGTTGCTTTTTTTTTTTTTTAACACCATTGTTCTAGGTAACACATGGACTAGTGGATCTAGATGACCTCTTTTCAGCCATCTAGGAAATATATAACTCTGAGTGAAGAGTGTCATTATGTCTCGTTATTGGTTGTAATTTAAATTTTTCCTTTTTTGTTCTTAGTGTTAAATTAAGATTGTCAATGTTATCCAGTAATGTAGGCCTAGAAATTCATGATATTTAAAACACTTTGTCTTATTACACTGTGGATTATTTTGGGAAAGTGGAAAGGGGAACCTTTGGAGTTGATGGTTCTTGGCTAAATTTTATATTTAAAATTTTTATTTAAAAATTTTTATTTTTATTTGGCACGCTATAAAAGAACATACTTTACTAAAAGGGATTCTCATATTTTAATGTTTCCCAATTGTATTAAAAATCAGTTGGAAACTATAAGACTCAGTAAGTAAAATAATTTGGAGGCTAATACTTGCACATATTTTGGGTTTACTTAATATAGTAAATTATCAGTTAGCTCCCTGTGAAATATAAAAATGTAATCTTTTAGCTTGCCAACTTGAAAGTCTCTAATTTTCTAAAGAGAACACAATTATTGATGGCTAAAAGTGTTACAATTCTCTAATGACTATATATATATATATATATATATATATATATATATATGCTTCTAGTGAGCTAGCACAAGACACTTTCAGGAACTAGTTTGGCTCTGCTTTTATATTATTTTAACCTACCTTTTATTTATTTTTATGCATTTAAATTCATTGATTTGAAAGTTATAAATATATTTATCATAGTCAGCCCACCATCCCCAAACACTATCCCCTCAACTCAGGCTCATGAATACTTAATTACTAGATTTGAAAGTGTTTCGTGTCTTGTTAAAAATGCAAGGCTTATGATATTGAATGTGCAATTTTGAAGAAATGAGGAATGCCATTTGTTTTTATTAAGCTGGGATTTGAATGTTTGAGGAAAGCATTGAGGGAGGCATTTCTTCAGAAATTGAAGTAATAACCCTCATTTGTAGTGTTGAAAATAATGTTTTTACAGCATACCCATTCTTTATAAATAAACACAGGAGTCCATGTTTGGAAGGGATGTATTTGCTTTCTGTGTCCACCGATAAATTCTTGTGGGTGTTTTTTTGTTGTTGTTCTTGTTCTTTTTTGGTTTTTGTTTTGGTGTTTTGTATCTGATCTTTTCACTCTATGGGGAATTGTACAAAACAAAAGAAACACACACAAAAAAATAGAAGTGAACCTCGTTGATCTCTAGATGGGATTACTGCCTTGTGGTGGAGATACCGATGAACGGATTTAAGATTTCCAATACATAAGTAATTTTTATGATGCAGTTCATTCTTTCAAATAAGGAAATGGACGAGCCTGTGAAATTATGTGTGGGCATTCAGGAAGTGGAGAGAACAAAAGTGAGCAGTGGTGGTAATCTACAATGGGATCTGTATTGCAATCCCTGGCAATGGCTGATAATAGCAAGAAATGTTTGGATGTATTTTCAGAAATTGTACCAGCAATTATTTTGTTTCAAGAATTGACCTGTGGTGGGATTTTTAAGGCATCTTTGAAGATAGCACATTTTTGATTTTTGTTCTCTCTGAACAGGGTTAAAAAAAAAAAAGTCAGTTGTTTTGGGCCCGCTCTGCTTTCTTTACTGTAATTGGCACTAGAAATAAAACAGCACTCAATAATTACATTGTTCAGATGAAATTTTGTGATTTTCTGTGGAGTCAAATCAATACTGATGTTTCACTCTCACAGTCTCTCAAAATGAAGGTTTCAGGCCAGGAGTGGAGTTCCAGGGGCTGTTGGCAGAGCCCATCATATGCAGAGGTTTCCTAGAGATGCAGTAGGCCAGCGTCCTAAGGATCCCCTGAAAAGTTATAATTTCTTTCTGCCAAAGCATTTCTGAACATATGTAATGTTTGGAACTTAGTTTTCCAGGTCTGTTCAGTAACTGATGTAATAATAATCTCGTTTAAAAACGCAGATGCCCGCCTATAAGTATTTGATTGATTTGTTAAAAAAATAGCATCAGTAAAAATAAAAACTTAAAATTTACCATCTAATTGTAGTTGGGGAATTTAAAATGAAGACAGCAGGGGTTATTTAATGAGCAATTGTTGTGATATCTCTGCATGTTAGAAAAAAGAATGTAGGTATGTTGTGAAATTTTCTTCTCCTGGTTTCACCTCTGGATTTGTGTGATGAGCTCCCAGGTGACTGTGACTGAAGTATGCTTTGATAGTCAAATCTCAGGTGGTGTTCTTGAAACCATTGTTTCAGGGAAGATATAAAGGGGTATCCAGGGAGTGCTTCCAAGGTTCATACTGGTTCATTTCATTGGGGTTTTTTTTGAAAGGCTTAGAGAATTTCTAATTCTTCCCACTAAATCTTAAGCTGTTTCTGTTTTCAAAAAAATAATCATCTAATCCTTTTCTAGGGGCTTGAGTTAAGAACTTTTATTTTGCCAAAGTGGATAACTGACAACTTAATGTTAAACCCCCCAATAATAATTCAAAGGTAATTTTAAGTCAAGACTTAAATATATATTTAAATAAACAGATAGAAAGCATACCTTCTGAATTAAGCTTTAAGTATAGCTGTGAGACAAAAAATATAAATGCAAACCTAACATTAAAATATTTTATATTGTACACTTTTTAACAATAAACCTCACCTTATTTTTTGTTTTAACTTACCCTGACTATTGTGAAATTTTATATGTTTAGATTATGGCTCATTATCTGCAGCTTTAAAATATAGTTTCATGTGAAGGTGTCATGACTTCATGTTTATTCTAATTTAAAATATATGAGTATAAAAATTGAAATGAAATACACAATTATATAACTTCTAACTGGCAATCAGTGATTCTTAAAATGTGCATCAAAATGTCAGAGGTGATATTTGTTGTCTTTCATTTTCTTGCTTCCTCTATTATATCAATGTGAGAGATGATATCATACAGTAATGAATCAAATTTTTCCAGTACAGTGCAAAAAATCTTGTAGTAAATGTAGGTGCCGTATTTTTAATTGATTATATTTATTTCATTTTACTATGTCTTTTGTTTTTTCATTTTATTTTTGGTTTTTGCTTTTTGAAACATGGTTTTTCTGTATAGCTTTGGCTGTCCTAGAACTTACTCTGTAGAACAGGCTGGCTTTGAACTCATAGACCCTCACCTGCCTCTGCCTCTCTAGTACTGGCATTAAAGGTGTGAGCCCCCAGCACATAGCAGTTGGTTTTATTTAAATACTATTCATCAATTAAATTTTTATTTCAGTATTTTCCTTTCAATCTGAAACTATGCCATAAGTTATACACTGAATTTTATTAAGCAATGTACTTAAATTAGCAAAAACTACAAAGATAATTTTAAAAATAATCTAAATTAGCTTTTATGTGGATATACTGAACTAGAAGCATTTATTGAAAATGTATTTTAAAGGATAATTATTAGTTTACTATATATACATGTTTTGATTACAATAATAATTTAAAATATATTCTTTGATATTAATGCTAATGAAAACTCCTTTATATGAGATACTATTATCTATTCTGGATGCATTAGTACATACATATATACATAGACTCTAGTTTTCTTCCAATTACATAGCATAAACACAATATAATGTAGACACTGACAGAAAGCTCATTGCAATATAATCTACCAAATGTTACTGTTGAGTGAGTCTATGTGATTAAGTTTTGACATAGCACAATAGAATCTTAACTGTACTTTTACATCAGAATGAGAGAGAATAAATGATATTTCTTACATAACCTTTGAAATTTCTAATATGATTTTTGTTGCTCCTCTTAGAAAATGCATACAGCATTGTTTTGACACTGTAGGATAGGGTTGCCTCTGAGACATTTGCATTATTTGAGAAATACACTTCCATGTCAGTTCTTTCTAGCAACTCTAAGTAGGTATTACATAGGAATAGATCTATTGCTATGACCTCCCATCAGATATCTTTTTTGTAATCTAGTATACTGTATTTAGAAGAAGTCGTATTGGAATAGCAATAGTCCTAGGAGGCAGGTACTAAGTTTAGGTCTTCAATGCATGAGTTAACTTAGGATTTCAGATTCATCTTCAAACTTAGTCTTTCTGGTCTCATTTTAACTTCTTACATGTCTTATAGTTAAAGCTTTTTCATGGAATCTATGATCATTACCCAAATTCTTGTAAGAAAAAGTACATGCTTATTCTTTATGTATCTGTTTTTTCTTTTTGGATGATGACAGCACCACAATCTAATATGGGACTCACCAGTGCATCTTATATGTATGTTGCCAAAAATTGTTTACCTGGCATGCCTACAGTAATGGCATTTTGATGGAAAAAAATAGTGTTGTGGTTGTCTCCATGGCTACATTATAAATACATCTTTGCAGGATTGGATATAGTTGTGCATGTATTTAATCCCAATATTGGGAAGGCCAAGACAGAAAAATGTAGAGTTTGAGGCCAAAATGTACTACATAGTGAGTTTGAGGCTAGTATCAGGAGGCCAAAGTGCACTACATAGTTAGTTTGAGGCTAGTATCAGCTGTGAGTAAGACTCTGTCTCAAAACAAGAAATAAACAGTGTGTGTGTGTGTGTGTGTGTGTGTGTGTGTGTGTGTGTGTATGTGTGTGTGTGTATACACACGTTTGAATTTTTTCAGAACTCTTATTTAATACACTGTTGTATGCCATATTGCAGGGCATCCACAAACTAACACTTTAATATCCTGTTGTAGTTCACAGATAATAAAATGAGCCTAAATGATCAAGCAATTGAATTTCTCAGATATTAGGGCCATTTCAACAGCAATTCTGGCAGAGAATTGACCTTTGTTTCTTAGTACTTAAAGCTGAAACTATCAATGGCAGACGGAGCAATGTGCCATCGCATATAACTCAACCAGGGATTCTATCCAAGAAGGCATAGAAATATAAAAATGTCATCATTATATCCAATAGAATGATACTGAGTTCATGGATATAGAAGTGTGTTTTTCTTACTCTGTTTGTTTCCAGATTACAATGTCTAGCACACAGTGGAAACATTGCAGGCTATACAGATTAATGTATTTAATACTAATGTAACTGTAAAATCAGGTACTATGTTAATCATTTCCTTAAAAGGAAACTTGGGCTTATGGAAGATATTAATTAGCCTGTTTGGGGGGGCACACAGGTGAAGATGGAATTTGAACCTAGTCATGGTGGTTTTAAAGACTGAGTCTTCCATCATTGCCACACTACTCCTCATGGTTAAGTGGTGAGGCTTCCAAAATTCCATTGATTTTGCTTGCTTGATTTTTTGTACATAGCCTGCTTAACAGTGGTTATCTTACCCCATGTATGCCTTGTTGTTACTTAAATGCATAGGGGGAATGGAGGAAAGTTTTTAAAAGTTAGTTAATATAAATTGCCCTTTGAAAAGTATTAATTAGTTCATGAAAGATTCAGAAAATATCAAGAAGGATGACATTAAAGAAGACCTATCATTTCTGGATTTGGTAGCCATTTGAAATGTATTCAGATTATGCAAACGAATCCTTAGGAGACTGGTAATTGAGTGATTTACTGTTAATGATCTCAAAGCCTACTTGAGTTGGAGTTGTAGTTGACAATAAAAATTATCATTTAATATAGTATAGTAAATTAACTGTCACGAATCCTCACTTATGCTGTAATTAGACATTTTATGTATCACTTTAACTGAGAATAGCACATAACACTTCATTTAAATACTAATTTTTTCACTTTTTTATTAACAATATGTTCAAAAACATATCTTAGTTGACATGTGTTGGACACAAAGATATAGTGTGTTCCTTGCAGACAGCAAAGAAATTTAGGATTCCTATATGGATCTGTCTTCTGAAAGTGGATGAAGAAACTGCTTTTACAATGCTTTTTGAATCTTTACTTTTTTTTCTTTTTAGATAAAACAAAATACATTTTGTCTTTATATATAAATACATTAGTAAACTTATTGATAATGGACAGGAGTTAATTCATATTATTTGTCAGTATTCTAAACAGTCTAAGCTGGCTAATTTAAAATATAAGAGTAGTAGAGGTCCCTTTGCTTAATGGTAACTAGATTTTTATTGAGCAGTTCTGGTGTCAGTGATACTGTGTGAGCCTTTTGGTACACTGTTGATGTCTCTGTTTTAGTCGATTTGTGGACAGAGGCAGATAGTGAGGAAACCGTAGAGTAACACTAGGGGACTGTTAAGTACAGGGTTCCCTGGGCACACAGAGGGGAGCCTGCCTTGGTGTCCTCCATGGAGTCTTTATGTACAAAGCTGTATTTGAGCTGGGACCTCAGCAACAAAGAGACACAGAAGAGATGGGTGAGAGAAGTCAGCAAGTGCTGGAACCCAACCTGGGGAGGGTGCAGTGAGCTTTGTGGAGACTGAAATCATCCCAGGGCATGAAAGGAGATGCGTAAATGCTCTTAGAGGCCAAATGCAGACATTGGGCTTTACACTGGGGCTAAGTGCAAACCACTGAAAGAGTTTTGTCAGTCATTAGCCTTTTGAAGACCATCTTTAAATCAGAGTGTGGTGGCTCATGCCTGTACTCCTAGTACCTTCGGCAGGAGTTTAGAGATAGCTATATAGGGAATTCCTGGTCAGCATGGGCTACAATGCAACACCCCATTTCAAAAAGCTAACAAACAAATCCACTAAAACAAAACAAAAAACCCAAGGAAAAAGATAAAGGCATTTTAATAATTTCCTTTTTTTAAAGAAAGAAAAAATGTTCTTTGTTTCATTCTGTTCTTCATAACTATTTTATTTTTTGTATGACATCGCTATGGGGAACATTGCATGCCAGAATGAGGAGCTGACACTAAAGAAGTTCTTCTCAGTGCATGGCTAGGTCCCAGTTTACTGATTGTAATGGAAAACAATGTGGGTGGAAATCACACTTAGTCCTCCGAACCTCAAAGACGTCATATCCTGGTAATACAGGCTGATTGTCGAGTGTCAGTTCTTTTTCTTTGTGATCACATGTTTGTTGGGAAGCTGCAGTTCCTTCCTAACGTCCAATATCATGGGACAGGAACGCTCTCTATGCCATAGGTGTGGGCAAAGATCAAAATTGAAAGTACATTGCAAATTTGGAAAATTGCAAATCAAGCCATCACAGTTCAGTGACTGTATGTTAACTGGCAGGATTACTTCCCAGAGCAGCCTCCATTTTATGGTAGGGGAGCTAGGAGGCATTGGTTCATGACAATCAGCCTTGATCTTAGTATATTAGAGTGCAGTAGAATTGTGTTTCATTATATCTGCATATCATGATTATTTAAAGATGGAGTAATTGAATAAGATCAGCAAAAAGTATAGTAGTAAAATTCACAAAAAAATAAAAAATAAAATAAAATAAATTAAAAAAAATCACGTAGTGTCCAGGTCACCTCAGTGCAACATCAGAAATTCCAGATGCTGCTGCACATTTATTTCAGGAGAGGCCAGGGTTTCAGCCTGAACAAGTCTTACCTCA
This sequence comes from Cricetulus griseus, assembly GCF_003668045.3. Taxonomy (NCBI): domain Eukaryota; kingdom Metazoa; phylum Chordata; class Mammalia; order Rodentia; family Cricetidae; genus Cricetulus; species Cricetulus griseus. The sequence goes on from NW_023276807.1 coordinate 38,240,260, forward strand.
TCAGCCAAGTGCCTGAGATGGGTCCAGCTGAGGATCAGGTCCCCCAGAAGGACGCCCTTGGGATTTTAGGTCCTTGGCATGCATTGCTTTATTACCTGGGGAACTGAAATGTCTAAAAACCATTTCCTGATGGTTCCAGTCCCTTGCCTTCTGGATGATGCTACTTACATAAGCTAGGAGAGGATCAACCACTGTATTCTGTGGTCAAGCTCAGCTCTCTCTTCACTGGCATTCCTCTGTAGCATGCCTTGCCCCGGGGGCTCACTGTGTTCTGAATGACAGTGATGTTGCATCCATAGTGGATGTTTCCTTCCACTCTTTTACCCCAGAACATGAGCTCCAGGGATTGGAGAGTCCCCGGGGTATGGAACAGAGTGGAGAACCAATCCACTATAGAAAACCCTGTTTACAACCAAGGTGAGCCTCTGCTGCCATGTGGTCTCGTGTTTCTCTCATCTAGTGCCAGAACATCTGACTGAAAGCCTCAGATAAAACGTAAAGTGCCTTTTAATTCTAAGTAGTGGTTATTAGTGCAATTATTTCATGTCTTACCTTCTCAGGCTTCTTAGCTTCCCTTTGAATCATCGTAATAATGGATTCACTGTACTCACTTACCAGGTATCAGGGTTTGTATCATTTAAAAACTATAGTTTTTGAAGGAGAAAAAAATTACTAATTTCATTTTCATAATGTGTAAGACCATGCCTTTGATATACGTAGTAAAATTAACAAATGTTCTTCTCTTTCTATTCATACTGTGGTGTACTCAATATATCTGCCACCAGAAATTTCTGATTGGCCATTGCAGTTTGATTGGCACAATGCAGTTGTGCTCAATTTATGACAACAATATGGATTGGATATTCATGTTTTATAAAATATAAAATGAAATGTTTTATCTATTTAAAAAAGTTGAGCCAAAGTAACATACACATAGTAAAGGGTTGAGTAGTGTGTGTGTGTGTGTTGTGTTGTGTTGTGTGTGTTGTGTTGTGTGTTGTGTGGTGTGTGTGTGTGTGTATGCCAGGGGAGGTTGTCAGGTGTCCTGCTCAATTATTCTCCACCTTATTTTTTGAGATAGGGTTTCTTGCCAAGCCAAAAGCCAGGCTGGTGTCCAGCAAGTCCCAGCAGTGTTCCTGTCTCTACCTTCCAACAGTGCCAGGGTCACAGGCCCTGCCAAGCTTATTACATGAGTTATGCAGATTTGAACTCAGGTCTTCATACTTGTGCCACAAGAGCTCTTACCTGCTGAGCTCTTACCTGTTGGTGTCTCCCCAACACCAAGGCTGGAGGTTTGTTTGTTTTTTTTTTTCCTTATACATCCACCCCCTCAGGTCTCATGAGAACACATAGTAGGGGGCTTGTGAATGAATATCCACCTAATGCAGTAAGGCCGTTTCCTTCACTACAAACAGCCTTTCAGAGTCTGGGCAAAGTCCTGCAGGAATTCAAGAATGTATTGAGTTGAAATAAATTGTAAATGGAAGTAATAAGTTTTGAAAGTAGGGTTTGCAGGGAGCAGGGTACAGGTGGAGATTTGAACAGTGAGTGGACATTGGATAACCTGGCAAATCCACAAAGCAATATTGATTAATTGCTTCCAGTTGATCTGAAATAAATGGATAATATGCCAGAGAATGTGTTGACAGGCACAAAGAAATGGGCTTTACAACAACTCTAAGGTGTCGTTGTTGAAGCAATTTGTTTTTAGAGGCCAGCGTTAGGTACAAAGAAGTGGAGCTTAGGCTTGAAGCCACTGAGCTAGTGGTGTCAGGACCCAGAAAGGGATCTAGCAAATATTAGAGGTAGAAGGACTGGGGGTGTAGGCCAGTCGACAGAATGCTTGCCCTTCATGAATGAGGCATTAGGCTCAGTGCCCAGCATTTGTTCACTGGGATTCATTGTAAACTGGGTAATTTGTGCACACAGGTAACCCCAGCAATAGGGAGCTAGAGCCATGATGGAGTGTGTAAGGGCATCCTTGGGTGTGAGTTGATGATGCCAAAGAATGTGTGCTGGAGGCTGGGGAGATGGCTCAGCAGTTAAGAGCATCTGCTGCTCTTTAGGGGACCCCTGTTGATTGCCAGCACCCACACGGTGCCTCACAGCTGCTATAACTCCAGTGCCAGGAGACTCGGTATCCTCTTCTGGCCTCCACGGGTATCAGGCATGCACATGGTGCACAAATGCACATATACACAGAAAACAAAAATAAAAAGAAATCTATGTTTAAAGAGGAAGTTCTAGTAGTATCAGGGGAAAAAAGAAAAGAAAAAAAGAAAAAAAGGGAGAAGATCCCAAATTCAACCGAGAAGTTGCAAATACTAGGTGTCAGGGAAGAAGGAAGTGGCAGATGACCATTACAAGAGCGCTGTGTCACAGAACACTAGGCCAGAAGCTTTGGCAAAAGGAAGGTTTTCATTCCGATTGAGCAACTTTAACACAGAGACTGCAGGAAGACAGCTGCGTCACGTGTAATGTAATTTGCATATAAAGCCAGTAAGGGTTAATAAGTTATGTGTTCCCAAAGAATGCTGGAACAGATGCTTGAGTCAGGAGGCAGGGAGGAAAGGGGGGGAGCAAAAGAGGAAGATGGGGAGGGTGGGTCTGCAGAAATCTGTATCTCCAGGGTGGGCGAGATCTTCCCCTCCTTCTTTCCTTCCCTCCCTCTCTCTCTCTCTCCCCCCTCCCTCCCTCCCTCTCTCTGGCTGGTAGAACCCACAGACTTGCTAGATGTATGCTCTGCCACAGTACTACATTCTCATCCCCCCTTTTTTTCATTTTCAATGGCTCTAATTATATATACATGTTATCAAACAGTTTTTTAAAGGGTCGCTTTGGTCTGTTTTTCATTTTTTCTAGTTCTTTTTCAAAGATTTATATATTTCACTTGGTGTGTTTGAAGGCTTTGCCTACAAGTATGTGTGTGTACCATATGTTTGCCTGGTGCCTATGGAGGCAAGAACAGGGATTTATATTCCCTGGAACTGGAGTTAGGAATGATTGTGAGCAGCTGTGTGGGTGCTGAGAACCAACCCAAGGAACTCTGGAGGAGCGGCCAGTGCTCTCTAGCTGAGCATCTCTCCAGCCCTTCGAGTTGTTACATTTTAAAACATGATTATTAAATTGACTTTGGGATCGTGAATGAAAAGTTTTCAATGAGCGAAGGCTATGAAAGATAGGCTTTGTAATGTGCTATACTCAGCAGTGGAACAACATTCGGTACAAAATTTCATTCTGCTTTTAATGCATATTTGATTTTTCAAAGACATTTTCATAGCAGCTTTTTACCAGAAAAAAAAAAAGAAACATTACCACGACTTTAAATGGTTTTGTATAGAAAAAACAAAAACCAGAATTATATCTCTTCAAGAACTGTGAAAAAAATCTGGTTATTTCAGTAGTAAGTTTAAAAGTGAGGGTTTGTCTTGAGTGACACAGTGGAGGAAAATGCACCATCACATAGTGGGCGTGTGTAAAATATTTAGACTTTAGCAGAAAGAAAAACTGTTACTGAGTTCACTGTGGGCAAGAACGCCATACTGTTGGGATGGTTGATGGTGTTCTTATGACATGTTAAGCAACTAACACAATTTTACAAAATCATTTCTTACTGCCTGCAAATTGTCCAAAAATTTCTTTTACAGCAAAGATTGTACATGCTCCCTAAGCCAAGCAAGTGCCGACTCCCCTCCTTTTGCCTTCCCTTCTTCCTTCTTCCCTGTTTTGGGGGCTTTTACTCTTAATTATTATATTAAAGTTTTCTCATGATAATCATAAGAATACAGTTTGTCAAACATTTTTAGTCAACACCTGTTTTAAAGGAGAGTGTCCTTGCAGTAGGAAATAAGTCCAGTAGACTGATTTCTGCCTTTCTCTTCTCTGTTTTGCTTCTTCCTTCCTTTCAGCACTGAGATAATGCCAAGACAGAGACAGTGAGAAAAGGTTATTACTTCTTCAACAGTGATTGGTGCTGGACTGCATGAGCTAATTAACAATTTGTCAGTGAAAAAGGCAGGTAACTTCTTGTCCAAAGGGAGCTTACACTCTAGCGTGGGTACAGATTATAAAGTGGTACTTAGAGAAGAAGTGATCAGCCATGATGATGGGATGGCATCGGAGCAGCAGTGGAGTTGAGTTGATGATGCCATAGAGAGTGATGTGGAGATGGGGTGTCATCCTTGGACAGGGATGCCACATTTGATCTACAAAATGAGAACCGGCCATCCAGGCAAAGATCCAGGAACAGTGTTGTGAGCAGGAGGAGTAATGTAAGTCCCAGCCTATAATGAAGAATCAACTTGGTCCTATTGCAGACTAGAAAGTGGCCAGTGAGTGAGGCAGAGGGTGGACGGAGCAAGGCAGGGCAAGTAGGAAGGGGTAGAATTTGGAGGATGCTGAAGTCTTTGGTAGGTACTTTTGTTTTAAATGGAGTAGTGTGGCCTGTTGTATTTTTTTCTGGACGATCTCGGGTGCCTATTGGGTGTCCGATGAATGGCTGTCTCCTTGACAGAAGTTAGAACCTGACAGATTACTCTAGCTAACATCGCAAGAGGCAGAACTTGATGAAGGTGTGTGAGAGGGATGTGATCAGATAGTATTCAGGAGGCAATAGCTCAGCCAGGAAGAGCAGGAGAAACAAGCAGAGCCATTCTACCAAGTGGTAAATAATTTAGAATCTGAAAGAAGCAATGGGACTAAGGGGGCCCTTCACAGAAATATCCAAATGTTTACTTCGAACTCAGTAGAAAGCTTGACATCAGATCATGGATGAGGTGAGCCCAAATTCATATTTTGGTGCATGAACTTTCCTATAAGCACTGGAGTGCCCCTGAAGTGGTGGCACTATACTACAAGTATTTGTGAGTCTGAACTCTGTGTAGAATGTGCTCGGTATGGGTGCTGCCTTTGCCAGGAATGTGCTGTGCAAACCTAGGATGAGCTTTATTTGGTCTCCATCTGTGAAATGGAGTTAGACTAGGTGCTCTCGTAGGCTCTTCTTATGTTTTAAGAAACCTTTCTTTCCAACCAAACAAACGCCACTGACATTTTAAGTGTACGTAGAATTGTGTTGTTTCATCAGTGTAACACATTGGTTTGTGTAGAGTTGTTTGCAGCCTTAGCCCCTTTAGGGTGTCTTTACTGCAACCTTTTCCAGCCATGTATGTCTGCATTTGCTGGTCTCCTTTTGAAAGAACAAATCTACTGTACTAGCTGTGTCTGCATTACATTACATTACATACATACATACATACATACATATTCCCACTGTACAATACAGTGAGCATGATAATAATGGCCTTCATGTAGATAAAATCGCCTTATTTCTTTTATACTAACATTTCTCTCTATTACCTAGTAGAGGAGTTTATTACATAGGAATTAACCCAAGTACTCATGTCAGAGTATAATATTTAGGGGCTCTGGTTTTCAATTGCTTCTCACAATGGTCACCAGAGCTCTGTAGAAGCCTCTGCATCATGCCCCTGCTTGGGTTCCTAACCACAGTGAGCTGATGGCAAGTGTTAAGAAGCCACCACCTGACCCAAGTATAGCCCTCTCATCCTCACTACATCCCAACACAAGTTCCCTGGCTGCTAGGCTGACAGTGCAGTTATAAACGGTTCATCTCTGCTGCTGTTCTGAAGTCATATTTTGGCCTTTTGAATATATATAAATCTTCAAATGCTTCATTAATAAACAAGCCTCCTTCAGAGGTGGGGGTTTGTTGTGTTGGATTTTGACCAACATGACAAGCACCCACCATTGAAAGGTGTTGCTTAGGATAGATATGTTGTTATTAGATTTTGCAACTTCAGTCATAAGATGTAGTTTCTTTTGTCTTAACTTTTCATCACTTTCCTTCTTGGCCTTGGAGAGTCTGGAGGACATCCTCCGGTGCTCCCCTCTGTGGAGCCTTTTGAATTGACAGTTCACCAAAACCACTTGTCCTATTGTAGTGGGCGTGCAAAGATACCAGGCTGCAGGGGAAGTAGTGCTGAATTCTGGGTGGTGGTAACTTTAAATTCCATGGTAAACTATGTGGGACAGACATTGATCAAATTATTAAGGAAGAAGTTTGCTCGTTTGTTTTTAGCTTAAGAACTGCTTGTAAAACCCACTTTTGAACAATTTTGCAAGTGATAGTTTGAGAAATCATTCCTGGGTGCATTGGTACAAAATAAAGGAGCTACTTGGCATGTCTGGTATTTGGACATCACATGGAGCTTAGCTTGTTAGCTGTCAGCCTTGGAGCACAAAGAGTCAAAACAGCCGGCATTGATTCCAGAGCATTTGTAGCCACTGTGGTTTCTACGATATGCCTACCTTGTAGTGCTCATCTTTGCTCTAGACTTTACAGGATAGTGCACATCAAATGCTACGAACGATTTTGAGAAAAGCAAGAACCCTTCAGTCAATCAACAAGAAATGTATAATTTCTGACTTCAGTTTTGAGGCTTAGGAAGCCTGTTCTATTGCTCTCTACATACTGATAAAGATTTATAATGAGTATTTTCTCTGAATGTAGTGTGGTCAGTATGGTTTTTAACTAACCACATTGACTTTGAACCCACCCTACACATGCCTTTAGATACCACTCATTGTAGCACAAATATTCCACGTAAATTTTGGGTGGTATTTATCAGGTTTAGTTTGAGATACATGGGATTTTGAGCAGGCAGGAGAATTAATTTCACAACATGTATGTTATTGAGAAATATTGTTAAGCAATGTGGTATCTGTTTAATTTCTTTACCTTAAGAATTTGCAGCAAAACCTGTATGTAATACACATCAATTTCTATGGAAAAGTTCTTAGAACTTCTAACTAATTTCATTAGCCAGAAGAGTTAACATATATGTATGCAAACACACACAGTTTTCATGATGCTTAAAATTAGCCCATGGCCTGGCATGTGCAAAGCAAACACACTAAACTGGCTGCTACATTCCTAACTTGTATCAACGTGGTTAGGTTTAGATACTTTGAAATATTTACATCTATACTTTTTTCAATGCATTATGTTAATGTTAAAATTATATCAGTAGGAAATGTCTTCAAATTTGCTCAAGGGTTTCATTAAATTTTTTGAAGTATGTTAGTGAAAATTGTGGTTCTTGCCTTCCCCTCTTTTCTTTAGACATGGATTATATTGTTGATTATAAGGACTCTCCAAGGTGTGCTTTTCAGTAGCCTTAAACTTTACCATGGATTTTAATTTGAGACAGGATCCCCTTCTAACAGGGGGACGTCGCCTTAGTGTTGCATTACACTGTCGGCAGGTGCTTCTGTGAACACTGGGGTAAGGTAAGAGGAATGGATTGGGGTGCAGAACCGTAATTGGAAAGAGGAAAATAAATCCTTCCCTTTCAGTTGCTTCACCGATTCCCAATGTTCCAGGTAAAGTGCACCTGCTGAGTAGCTGAGGAGAACAGGTACAGACTAGCATTCCATTAATTTCAGAGGAATGGCAGTGGGTTGCATCTACCCAGTGGATGGCCCGAGCTGGAGGAGAAGATGGACTGCAGGCATGGGACAGAGCTGAGAAGAGTAGCCCAGATTGTGTGTTCTCAAATCGAGGGCCAGTGACTTTAGCATTTCTTAGGAGGCGCTTGCGTTATATCTCTTCGAATTCCTAGTGGCATTCCATGTTTCTGTAGTATTTGAAGTCACGCTAGAATTATGCCAGCATATGCTAAATTTATGCGATGTTCCTCAGTATTATAAGCTAAGATTTCCTGAAGTGATTTTAAGATGTAGCAGACTGCAGAGCACCCTGAGAGGGCCTTGGTTTTGATGACAATAATGAGATATATGGTATGATGTCAAAAACTGTCTTCCAGTTGACACAACAACCCATAATTTATAGATTGCCTGAAAAAATTAAAAGACAAAGTCAATTATAACTAATTATGATGCTGCCTGTGCTTGAGAAGTTACTATATCCTTTGGGATAAAGGAAGTAATATTCATGTCAGTCAGGAATCTTTAGCTACAGTTTCCTGGTTCTATCTTAAGAATTTTTCAGTTTCGTTTCGTGAGAATCCGAAGCCACTGAAAGCCTGAAACCACGCTATTTTTAGAAATAACCGTAGTAGCTCCTCTCCATCACTGCACACTTGTTCCTGTTCTGAACTCCGTGTTTGTGCCAAATCTTCAGAGAGATTACTGGAACTTTGGCTCCCTGGTTGCTGAATCAGTCAGAAACGAATTGTAAAGTGTCCTGGAGAAAATAATAACAGTCAGCTGAGTTACAGCACACAACACCATTGTTACCCATCTTGCTCCTGCTTGCCTACTCTCAGTAAGAATTAAAAATCCCAAGCATGGCATGTTTACTACTTTTGTGCTTATCATTTGTGACCAGCATTTTCTTTATAGGACCAAAAGCCACATTATTGGCTGATGATACTACAAGGCTAGTCATTTTATCTTCTCAAGAAAAGAAAGGGCAGAGAGCCTTAGACTTTCTAACGTTTACTGTACTATGGAGGAGACATGGCATTTTTTCCTTCTGAAGAAGGCTAGTTAGTTATTAGAGGCAAGAAAATGTCTTCCTTATGTAAACGTCCTTAGTAACCTCATGACTTGACAAATTAGTAGTTGCAGATCCAATCACTGCTGAGCCTTCTCTGTGTCTGCTTTGATCATCTAGCAGTTTGTAAGTATCCTTGGAGCTCTGGGTCCCGTGCTGTGACTGGCCACAGTGTGTGTGTGTGTGTGTGTGTGTGTGTGTGTGTGTGTGTGTGGTGTGAACTTCTTGGGTAAAATAAAAAAGACCACTGAGAGTAACATTAGAGAAAAAGACAATACATGTTCACAGCCAGCAGGCAGCAACTGAATTGCTTGAGTAAAGCCATAAAGTGTGTCATTTTGTGTATTTTGGATTTTGTCTCATTGGGAGCTTTACCAGGTAGTGACCTAGAACATGGGCCAATGACATCAGCTCCTCCTAAGAACTCAGACTCTGCTTCATGCTGAATAAACCTGGATTGTAAAAATCCTCTCAAAACGAACTAGCATTAAAACCGAACTTCCTTTGATAAGGCTGTAAGGCACGCCTATGAAAAGTGATACCACTTTGAGTGAGACTGTGTCAGCATTATGGGATGTTGTGTTGCTCATAACTGACACTAATCCATTAAGGGTGCGAGGGTCATTTATTTTCCCCATGAAGTCATTAAATACCATTATGGATTTCTGTTCACTCAGTTAGATTGAACCTTCACTTTATGATCATTATATACATTAGCGATGTCTTGATTTTGTGCACTCTAAACAATAAAAAAAATCACACTTAGAGTTTAAAATAAAGAAATCTTGTGGCAATTAGACCTAAAATATCAAAGCCAACTATGAAAAATTCTGTAGTTGGTTGCTTAACTCAAAATCATGTTGATCTGGAATTATAAAACTCCTAGTGTTTGAAAACGTAGTTCATGTTTACTGTACGTTGAGAAAATAAAACTAATAAAATTGGAATGCATGTCCATCTAATATTCCCCACAGTGACTTTTTTCATATATATAATCATTTTGGGCATATTACTCTTCCATTTTTTAATTTTCCAAATTGGGGAGGAAAATGAAGACATCCTTATATGATGTTGTCTTTATTTTTATTTTTATTTTTATATGATGCTCTCTTGCAGCAGCATAAATATTATGAGTGACTAAAGAGTCCTTGTTATATGACCCATTCTTATGTTAAATGGCTTCTTGAAATGATACAGCCTTGATGTGTCTACATTATCCCTCACAATAGCCGGTGCCAAGAGATACAACAGTACAAAGGATTCTGTGTTTCATTTGAAGGTATGCTTTAACACTACAAGGAAATCATTAGCCTTTTTTACTTTGGCTATGATTTTATTGATTTCTCTTAGCCTATCCTTTCAGAATTTGGGCAGAAATTGATGGTCTGTACATGAGTGAGATGGTGGTGATTGGATAGGGAGACTTCGTGGAAACTCTGGAAGCAATGCAGGAGGACCATTTCAGCAGCATCCCTGAGTCTGCGCTCTCAGCACTTTTGCATCCTCTTCTTGTGGTCCTCATTGAAGGAAACCCGAGCAAAGCTGTGATCTTAATAAATGATGACAAGCCCCTTGCCTGTCAGACAAAGGTTCCCTCCTTCGTCCTCTAAGACAAAAACTTAATGGAAGATGCTCAGATGGGCGCACTCTCTGATGATACCCCTTAAGTGCTCACCCTTTCCTGATGCGAATATTCAGAGAGCCGTGAAGCTGCAAGTGGCAGCATTTAATATTGTCTTTCTCATAATGCCTGAATAATTTTCCAGAGACTGATCGCTGCAGCTGCAGTGAACATGGTTATTTGTTTATTCTTCACCTTGGTCCTGGTGGAATGCTGACCCAGCTCATCCTCAGGGCTTCCGGGGAAAATGGTTTCATATTCATAGAGCGGATGGGTTCTTTCACATAAACACCAAACTGAAGCAAGCAAGAGCCACTTTAATAATAGGGAAACAAGGGAGCTGATTCTGTAGTTGCCTTTAAAGAGTGAGCCCCAAAATGATTTTATTAATGAAGAATTGTTCTGGTGAGAAAGGAAGGCGGCCTTATGTATTTTTTAATGGATGTTTGTGAGAGGAGAGGCAAAAGCATAGGCTGTCGTGGTGAGTTATGGGATGTTTTTTTGAGATTTCCCTCTGGTGGCGTTGCTCATTATGTTAAACAGTCTGGCTTCTAAGCTACTGTAGTTTTCGTTTTATGTGTATTGGCCTTCATTTGCTGAAATGCTTCAAGTTCACAGTACTAAAGTCATTTTGAAAACGGGATGTAATTACCAAGGTATCTTATGCTTACCAACAGCTTTTTTGGATCAATTTAATTATCATTACTTGTGGATACTGTAAATTGAATATCCCTTCCCTAATTACATTAAACTCAGGGGTTAGCTGCTTAAACATCTAAATGAGAAAAGTTCATCCTTTGCTATAAATAGGAGAATTGTTCTCTTATTTAGACTGACCTTAGAAGTTAAGCATTTTGCACAATATTGTCAGGTGAGCATTATAAAGACAGTCCGTAATGAGATCTGTAATGAGGAGCTAAGGTATAATGGCCCTTGGAAAAAGTTAATTTATTCAGCATTTCCTTACTGCATGGCAGAATGAAAGTTTGTGTGTGTCCAGACCCTTTTTTAAAAGGGGCCACTCACAGGGTGCTCGGTTTACTCCTGTCTGCCAGTAGTTTGAAGTGGTTTAATATTACGGTTCCAGCTTAATGGAAACCACCATTAAAGCAGTGGATTAGTCTTGCCCTTTTAAATAGAGCTAATTTATTTAGGGCCTTGGAATGCTGTTTTCCTGTTTCCGTCTCCCTCCCTCTCTTCTACATAAATGATACACAGGAATTTATTCAAGCCACTTACAGAGTGCATTTTTCTAAAGGGGAGAAATAACTTTATAGTCCTAAAAACAGGAAAGTGTGTGTGTGTTCCTGTTGTGGAGAAGCAGCCTTTAATTAGTTGATGTTTGTGTCTTGGGTTGGCGTGCCTTGTCTGCTCAGCCCAAGTGATTTTGTGCATTGTAAGAAAGTGGAGATAGTTCCAGTGAAAGATTTGATTGATTTCTGCTTGTTATAGTCATTGTCAATCTTAGGGCCATTCATAGCTACTTGCTTTTATTTACTTTGTTTTCTTTCTCGACTGTAGTTCATTAAAAATCTGCCTGCGTACTCACAATCGAAACTCTTAAAATACAAGCGTGATGACTTATTTCCACAGAACTGCGCTCTGTGCATGTACTTTGTCATTTATCATTAAAAACACCCCACAGGATAAAACAAACTGAAGCTAGATATCTTAGCATGTGACATAACTCTTGATTGAGATCATTGCCAGAGATTTTTATCCTGTAAAATAAATAGCTAAAATCATTAGTAAGTACTGGCTAATCTCGAGACTTGGATCAAAACACATCCTTTATCTTCTCTGGATTTTTCTAATATGCTATATGCCAGAATATACCAGGATAACAAAAAAGAAAAAGAAAAAGGAAAAACAAACAAACTGTGGACTACAACATTAAGCAATTGAGAAATGTTTGGGGGCTCTTCATTTTCCTAACTAGTTTCACACTATACTCAAATCATAGTGGGGGCTATTTATATGTGTGGGTATTTTAAAATTGTAAATGACCCTTCATCCTAGGAATTTACTTTTGGTGTGCTACCTGGCAAAATCAAAACTGCAGAAAATTTGAAGTTGAATTTATACAAGCTTTTGAAAACTTGGCACCCCACACAGCATTCTGGTGGCTAGAAGTAGGAAATGGAGTATTTGTGCTAGTGGCGGGTCTCAGAATCCATAAATACTGAGGTCTGGGGTTGTGTTTCTCATATTAGAGGACTATCCATAGGCAACCGAACTTAAAAACCAGGCGGCGATGTTAAGCTTCTGTTAAAGTTAGATTCCTTCTCAGTTCATTAATGGTCTTAGCTTTATTCCTCTTTATCGAAATAGGCAATCCCAGGTAGAGAGTTAAACGTAGATGTGTGTAGATTAGGTAGTAACTCTAAAGAGCCCTACACATAGCTCCTTCAGAAGGGGACTCTGAAGCATGCTTAAAGAGTCCAGTCACGAAGTGATGAAAATGAAAACCTGAGCTCTGGAAGGGAAAGGAAGGTGTGGCAATGATGTACGCATCAATGCAAGCAATGTCTTTTTTTTTTTTTTAAAGTTAGGTAGGCGGTGTATGTGTTGCAGGTGGTATGGATGTTAGCGCATTCGAGTATGACACCTCCTAGTCTGAGAGTTGATGTTCTCAGCTCAGAATTTAATTGCTGACTCATGCAATGTGTTTCTGGAACATCAAGTAGTTCTTGTTGGTGACCATTGACACACATTAAATTTAGCTCAGAAATTAAGAGTCATTAGGAAGACTGTTCATTACTTCTCCCTTCTTGAGAATTTTGTGTGCACTGTAGAACAGTTATGCCTCTCCCCATGCCCAGTGCCATGATCTCTTTTCACTACACTAATCGTCTCTCACTGAGATGGTACTGAATGGGCAACATCTTGCTAAAACACTTCTTTCATTAGCCTTTTCAGTGGCTTCCTGTGCACTTTTAAGTTTCATTAAAAATATCTTATTAAACGGTGTCCTTATTATGGATCTTGGTGCAGTTCACAGGGTGATCTATAAAGTTGCATGCCTACAAATGTGGCCAATTAGGCAAGTTTTCTCATAGCTCTTAAGGATATCACTAGCGATAAGTACTTACCTGAACTTGTAGGGGTTCAGTAGTATAAATCAGGTTGAAGTCTGACAGTAGAGGCATGGATGTAGTTTTACCTGTATATGGTCTCTGGTCCTCAAGATGCACAAACAATGACAAAACTGAAACAACCTGGCTGGTTAATAAAAATTAGTCCTGTGGCAATGAGGACCAAAAGGAGCCCCTGGGTCATTCAAACTACAGTCATCTGAACAATGTCCTTACAGTTGGAGGTTAAAGAACTCACTCATTATGTTCAGGGAAATCAGATCTCATATTAAAGCCTCCTTTGCGAAATAACCATGGACATTTAATTTCCACAAGTATTCGAAGTGTTGGCCCCACAACCAGATCTCAAGGGAGTTGCAACAAATGATTTCCACAGCATCACGGGATTAAGAAGGGGACCACGTGTTACTGAGATTCAGATTTGTTACTGCAAAGTCTTTTAGTGAAAAGCTGTCCACTCTCATCAGTGTGGCCCATGGCTTGATTGACATTTGGAAATTAGGAAAAAAATACCTTCCCTGTTCTCTCTTCTTTGATTCCCTTTGGCAAGTCATAATAAGTAAATAGTGAAAATTTAAAACATGTGAATACCTCAACTTCATCCTCATGACGGCACATTAAGTCTCTCCTATTACGAAATTGTTCTGCCCAATGCACCAAGGGTACTGTGGTGGGGTCTACTGTCACTGTGGAGTCAGTGTTAACCGACTCCAAACTATGTAAGTGTCCAGATTTGAAGTTACCTAAATTCACTTCTCCTCTCCTCGATAGATAGATAGATAGATAGATAGATAGATAGATAGATAGATAGATAGATAGATAGTTTTTTTCTTTAAAACTTTTGTAGGCCATAGTCATGTTGGATTCATAAAAATGAGGTCACAGATGTCATTATAAAGTGTATGTGTGTTTGCAAAGGAAACATAGTGGAGCTGTCTCCATCATTTATTTCTCAAACAGTGACAAGGCTGGAACTCAAAGGAAGGGAAAACAGAGCTTGAAAAAAGGCTCTTCTATGACATTGATTTACTTAGCAGCCGAAATAGTGTCCTGAAATGTTGGAAGATGTTCAGGTCTTTTCTAAAGCTGCTGCAGGAAGAGCAGGACTCAGGAATTAAACCAGGTAACCAAGACACAATAAAATTGAGTGAATTTAGGGGTTGACCATCAAATTACTAATTAAGTAAATGCTGAAACATAACATGAAAATTAAATTGTGTTCTAAAGATCATCTTCAAAAGATATATTGGCAGCTATATTAAAAGACTCAAGAGTCACATAGTCAACCAGCTTTTCACTCACCTATACTGTAACTCTGGTCTTGTGTTATATGGTATTTGGTTTCCCATATTCTCCAATCCTGACCACTTTGTTTTATTGTTGTTGTTGTTTTTTTTTTTAACTAGAAACCAAAGTGCAAACTACTACAACCTTAAATAAGTCTTATTATGCCTGTCTGCTCCTTTTCTTCCCTCTTCCTCTTTCTAGTGTGTGAAGAATGGCTTAGGTGCAAACTCTGCACTGTGGGTTTCTAGAGTAGAAAGAAAATGAATAAAAAGACAAAAGAGTAATTATGATTGACTAACCTTTCTTCTTCTGTAGTTAGGCACATCTGCTGCCCTAAGTCAATTCCTCAGCCATACTCAATAGTGGAGCATCACTTGATAATGTTAAAAACAAAACAAAAACAAAAGATCCAACCCTAAGTAGCCAGTATAATCAGTAAATACAGGGGGGTGGTTTAGCATATTCCTTAAACATGCTGATTTAGACCTAAATGGTTTCCAGTAATTATCAACAGAACTGAGGCTCTATTAAGGAGAATGAAGTCGGGGCACACATATGGCACATTCCTATTTAATGTGTGTGCAGTGTGTATTTGAGTGGGAAAGTAATGCAAGGACACAAACCTAAGTGGTAACATATGTATTTCCAAGTGAATAGAGCTGGGGATGGTCTGTTCATTTATTCATCTTGATTTCACAGACTTTTAGCTTTGCTACAAAGATGGACATATAGCATTAAGTATATAAAAAGTAGAGAAAGCTTTGTGGTATGAATATGGGGTGATTTGATGCATATCACTCAGATAAGCTATGTCAGGCAAACAACTATCATGCAGGAGTATTTAGTCCAAAAGGAGCAGTGAGCCCACTGGCTTCAACATTACACTGATAATCAGCATAAAACTGACCAATAAGGAGAGACTAAAAATGAAAACTGGGGAGAGAAAAACCCCAAATTTGAAAGGGATGTTGACATTTAAAAATAACGGAAGAGATGTCTAAAGGGATTTTGTGCAAAACTGGGTTACACATAATCATCCCGTGGCATTGGTCTTATAGCTTCCATCTTGGGCTCATTAGCAGGCCTTTCCCCCAGATTTTATGACTATCAGGCAGGAAATATAATTAGTAGGGTTTATATCAGAGTGAGTTGAGTCATATTTTGTAGTGTTTGTTCTTTCATAAGCTAATTTTACCTCAACTGATTTAGTTATGTAGTAAAGAGGATCATACTGGAAGGCCCATCATGAATGGCTGTGGTGCTTTAACTGTTTCCTTGTACAGATGCTTACACTTTCAACTGTTTATTTGTCCTTAACTTGGCCATAATATCCACATCAATAGAAAACAGCCTACCATTTCCTAGTTTTAGCATCTTGGATATTACTTGTGAGATGTGCATAGTTACCTTGTGTGCTTGCGTGGCTTGCTTTCTTCAATATAGTTATGTGACTTTGTAATTTAGCAGCTAAGCATGCATTGCTAACAGTGTTCTGTGCAGACCTTTGTTCTTTACTTCTTTTGCTAGAACAAATCCTTGGGGTTCAAAGACCCATCACAAGGGAAGCGTCTTCTCAAGTTTGGCATATTAAAAATGTCCCTTTTCCTCCCTTTCCTCTGAATGTTTATGGGTGAATATCTTTTATCTGAAGTTGGTTTATTTCTCCCTAAGAGGATCTTCTGCTTTTGTCCCAAGGTTGAACAACTCAACTGCTAATTTCTATATATAAACTTAAGGAGTTGACCATTTCCCCAAGTATTCTTTCTTTGGAGTAACATCTTTCTTTCTGTGAGACAAGACAATCTTTGTACTTTCAGCCTACACCTGTCTTCTGTGCCAACCATCTTTGCCATTTGTCTTACTTGTGGCTTCCAGTGTTCAGCTTCTCCAGGTTGCTGTGGGCCGATTCATCTGTCTTCTCAATGCTTCAGTGGCCTCAACTGCTGACTCTCATACTCTTCTCTCCTACTCTGCTTGTCCCTTACTGTTTTCTTATCAGGCAAACTTCTGCCCCAGAGCCTTTGAAAACTGTAGACCTGCTTACACCGGCTCCCTTCATGTACCGCTCCAACAAATAACCGGAAATCTCAAGACTGTATTATTTGAAGGTCACAGGTTGGCAGTGGTGTTTCTGGAGCTCTCTGGACTCAATTTCATTTCAACATCATGTAGGGTGTATGGTTTTCACGATACAGGCCAAAACTCCAGGGAGGGTGCAGCCAGGCTTAGAAAGTGCATTTAAAGCTTTTGGTGAGGTTTGACACTCCCCACATAATCCCATATTCTGTTGGTCCAAACTCTCTGTCAGTTGTGATAAGGTCAGGAGAAAAGAGCCAATCCTTCCATGCTTCGCTGTTCTCCTGATCCTCACTCCTACTTCCAGTGTTTTTGCAAATATCAACACCTGTGGGCTCCCTTAACTCCATCCTAAATTTGATTACACCCTCACTCCTTGTTCTCCTCCTCTGTTTTTTTTTTTTTATTTCTATTGCTCCCTGTCCTCCTCCTTATGCTCTTTTATTTCTATACTGTCTGATGTATTACCTCAATCCTGTCAGGTTAAAACAGAATTACCCATCCTATATGTTTACTTATTCAACTTTCTGTCTTCCTCAGCTAGAACATTTGCAGCTTCAGGAGGGCAGATAATTTGTTTTGTATATTGCCATTCACTTGGTTTCTAGAATAGTGTGTGTGGCACTGAAACTACTCCAAGTCTCCTCTGTCCTTCGAAATCTTTACCACATTCACAGACTGGCTCCGTGCTTGGACAATTTGTGGAAAGCACCCTCCCTATGGTATGAATGACCTTATGGCTTACACTCTGGCTGTCATTTTCAGATGGTCTGGAGAGAGAGGAGAAAAATACTTTCTGCCGACTGACTTTCAAAATAGACATCTGACTTCTTTAATGTTTGTGAATTAAGAATCTTGTTGTAATATGCTGGCTTTTGTACAAACGATAAATACAGATTTAACAGAGATTTGTTTTAAAAGGTGAATGTTCACGCAGCCGCTATGTCAGATCAACTAGCCTAGGAACCATCAGGAGATGGGTTTTGGTTGGTCTGCTGCCATCTGTGTAGATTTCTTGTTCTTCCTTCATTTTGCCAAACCTAGCAGGCCACCTACTCAAAAGTGTATCAGTTCTTTTGCAGATGTGAATGGAAGGGGCTCTGTGGCGTCAAAAGCGTTCTCTGCACTGAATATATATGGCATTTGTAATTCCTATTCAAAGGCACTATCTGCTATTTTTAGCATGACTTCTAACCTTATGAAAGCAAACTGCAACCCTTCTCTTTGTAGCTGTAGGCCAGCCTTTTCTGTCAGTGCAATTATTTCCGATCAGTTGTTCTTCGTGGCCTGGGACTGTGCTTTTCTGTGAATCATTTGGGCATTGTCTTCTGTCCTTGTTACCAGTTACCAGTTGGGATCTTCCCAGTCCAGGTCTGTGCTCCCATGCATGTATTCTCTCTCTCTCTCTCTCTCTCTCTCTCTCTCTCTCTTTCTCCAGACCTGTAATGGTGATGTTGCTAGGGTGATCTTATTCCTGTTACTCATGTGATAGACTGGAAACTTGTTAACTATACCAGAATGCTTATTTGTTGACAAACACGTCAGGATGCTCAGGGAGCCATAAACCTAAATCAATATCATCAATATCAACTAAAGCCTTCTGAAATTCCTCCCATGGAATTACCTTTAGAGCCAGCTTACAAGCTGCATTGAAAGTCTTACTGTGGAGCCCGCTCTCCTTTCTAATTAGACAAAGTCAGTACAATAATGTCTAAATACACTAACCATTCTTTTCATTACAAATAATGCGTGGATATTTAAATATCCATTCTGTAAATATGGAAATCAGTATCACACCCTAAACTATGTGTTAAAGATCTCACAACTTCCAGACAGCATTCTAAAGGAAGCGAAGCATCATGGGAAAAGTGCCTATTTAGATATCTAAATTAATCTACTGTAAGAAATCCACTCTACCTTTTTTGCCAGACCTCTTATGGCTCTTTTGTTCTTCTGTTCATACCCCAATCTTGCTTTCCTTGTGAGATTATCACTGACTCTATAAATCATTCCTTCATTGACATTGCCATCGAGTACTCTCTGAAACAAGCCTTATATAACAAGGTGGAAGGAGACAGGCTTCGGGCTTCTCATTAAACCAAAGCATTTATTTTCTTTTTCCTCTAAGGAAAAGAAGATATTGTGTATGAAGTAAACTTTAAAGATAGTGAAATTCCACACTAGTTATAGATAGTGGGGACCTATAGTGATTGCTAATTCAGATAGAAACAGCAGCTCTGACCCAGATGGGAAAGAAATTAGGAAAGCCCCATGAAGACAGTCAAGGACAAATTCCACCTGAGCATAAAATATACAAGACTTGACAGTTCGAAGCACCATGTCTGCCCTGGCACACCTGTCCTGTGCACATGCTGCTAATACAGCAGACAGCCTATTAGACCCTTCTCTTTCTTGCTTTTGTTTTTAATGTTTGGGGATAATCTGCTATGGTGGAAAGTGCATGATAAGGAGAAGGAAGACCTTAAGTTTAATATTATCTTCAAATTAGGCTCAATATCCCCATCTGAACGTGAATGTGCTGACAACTATATGATGGAGTTCAATGCTAATACATAGAAATCATGCTTGTGAAGACTCAAAAGGAGTCAAGAGATGGCCTGAGACATGATGAGCGCTTGCAAATGATACCTGATTTCTCTCTGCCTCCCTTATGGAAGATTTACGTGTGTGTGTGTGTGTGTGTGTGTGTGTGTGTGTGTGTGTGTGTGTGTGTGTGTGTGTGTGTGTGTGTGTTAGAGTTGCATGCTGTGTTACATTGAACACAGATCCACAGCTGAATGTCTGGTTTCTTGGTCGTCCCTATTTAAATTCTAGTTGGGTTATACCATAGGTGCATGTCCTCTGAGTATGTTGATGGAGTATATTTTGTCACATGAACCCATAGAGACTGTATATAAAAGATTAAAGTACAAAAGGAAATTGGGTCTGAAGGAGTGTGGAAGAGATGATCACAGAGGTAGATACTACACACTTCTTCCTATGAAAGAGTTCTAAGATACCCCATGACCTCCTCTTACTGCTTCTAACAGTACATAATTGCTCGATTGCATGGTTCTTCCTATCTTAGCAGTTCATTGCCTGCAATATCTGGTGAGTGAGTATAGGTTTGTTAAGGTTGTCTGTGTTTCATCTTCCTGGAGGACACTGGAGTGACTCTGTCTGTCATGCTCATGGGCCACGATGCCTCTTTTGAAGTCGGGTTGCACATTGCAGAAAGTGGAGCTGTAAAGTAGGTCACAGTCCTAAGAGAGACACTGAAATCAACATCTGAAATTGAAAAGCTATTCTCCATACGTATTAAGTTTTTAGGTTATCACTAAGAAAAAAGTACACTAAAATTAGGCAAAATAAAGGAAGCCAGGGTCATTGAAAATGTAAAGACTATGGAATGAATGTTAGACATTTCTTTTTGTCATTTTCTTACATAAATATGGCTAAAACCCGAAGGCACCCTGAATAACATTGGGTTTCTTGATCTATGAGTTGAACAGCTTCAGTGTTACCTTATTCTTCTAGCATTGGTGCCTTTCTCTGTTGTCAAAACCTCACTGCCAGGTATCTTTAAGAATCAATTATCGGGGACTTAAATATTTGAGAACAGTATCAACCCCTTGGTTTGATCCCCCACCCCCGACGCCCCAAGTCATGCTTCCATAGGCAATTGCATTGGCTCTTTCTTTAAAGTCAGTAAGTGTTAGGTTCCCTTAGTTCACTCTTGCCCAGGATCTCTTAAAGCATGACATTCAAAGAGAAATTTCCATAGAAGGGAGCGCACAGCAAGTAACTAGTTAGTGTTCTTTTTAATGGGAGAACTTTTGGAAGCAGCCGTTTTTACATTTTCAATTTTGAGAAGGAGACTCTACAAGAGATTTAATCAAGTGTCTGGCAGACGGCCACTGCCCAGCTACAGTGGGTCCAGATCCATCTCTTCAAATGCCTAATGTGTAATTATTGTCATTCCTTTGGCAAATTATGGCAGATAGAGAAAAATGTATCTTGAAGGATAGTGCTTTAATATTATCTCCATGTCACAGTCTTATATGTAATTGGTCACTTCCCAGACTTAAATCGTGAGTGCGTCTGTAGTTTAAACCCCACCTTGGTCACAGAGAACTGTGCTTTCTCATGTCCTGGAACAGATGAGCTGGTTCCTTACCCTCTGGTTAACGTTCAGGCTTATGTATTGTGTTTCATGGCTTAGAAGCCTGGTTCTATTACTGTATAGTGTGGTCATCTGCCATCATTAACTCAACCTTGGTAAGAGTCATTTTTTTTCTTCATAACTTGGGGGTGGAATATACTTTACCTAAACAAGCTGTCATGGTGATGAGATGCCCAAAGAGGACCGATCTCACAGTAGACCCTTGCCACCATTATCATTAATATTCATTATTTTTATTGCCTCTGTTACAAATATTTTGTGGAATAGATCTGCATCTTCAATAGTTTATACCTTCTCCTGAAGTGACTCCTAGGAACTGGCTCTGGTATAATTATTGTGAGACATATTCCACTGGGTAGTTAATTAAAGATGGATACTCTAGATAGTTATGCATTGAATTTACCTTCCCAAATTGATTTGCTGTCAAAAACTACTGAAGCTGGATCATGGTGGCATATGCCTTTCATGCCAGCACTTGGGAGACAGAGGCAGGCGGATCTCTGTGGGTTTGAGGCCAGCCTGGTCTACAGAGGGAATTCCAGGACAGGCTCCAAAGCTACAGAGAAACCCTGTCTTGAACCACACCCCCCCTTCAAAAAAAAAAACAGATAAAGAAAAACAATAACAACAAAAAACTACAAAAAAGTGACCTTATCTTAATTGTCATCACTATCATGATTTTAGCTTCATGACTGTGGCAATATAAATTCAGTTAATTATTGTTAATTCTCTCATGTTTGCTTCAGATGCACAATATTTTTTATCCTTCATTGGTAATCAGTTTCCTATACTTTCATATATCAAGTAGTTGAATAGTAAATGATAGGATCTTTTATTCAGCATATTACAATTTAATATAGTCTGATCTATACTGATATACTTTTCTACTAATCAGTATGTAATTAGCTGTCAGATTTTGTGCTGTTGAATAAGAAACGAGGCAGTGAGGTCTTCTTGTCTCTGAATCAAAGTGACAACCTGACTTAGACTCTCAATTAAGCTTTTCAGCTTCCTACCTGTTTTCTATTGGTTTCTTAGGTGGGAACGTTTTCTATGCATGGACAGAAACAGTTGATAAACTCAGCTCCAACAGAGAAATAAATTGCATGCCAGCTATAATAAGTCATCAGTGTCCGGTAAATTTTCCTCTGCTTCTAAAAATGTGGCAGTATGATGTAAGAGTCAATAATTATTTACTGCTAATTCCCTAATGTTGGCTTCTGATGCCCTTGTAAATTGTGATGTAACTAAATTAAACAGAATTATCAGTTACTTAACACACTCACTCTAAAGTACATGGCTGGAAATGGCTGTGATAATCTAGCAGGTTCCTATATGTGTTAGTGAGCACGTGGGTACCCATTCCACAGTCCAGTGTTTGTTCATCTTTGTGTGTTAGTGAGCAAAGGGGGGTACCCATCCTGCAATCCAGTGTATGTGCATCTATTCCTGGCTTTAATGAAAATTGCCTCTGCTGACCAAAAGTTTGGGACTCCGATGGCACTATATCCTCTCACATGTGTTTAACCCCATTTCAGCAATGACAGATTTTTTTGTGTTAATAATTTTTAGTATGAATTCTTGAGGGAGTCCCAAGATCTGTTTTAAACTGTTTTCGCCCTACTTAATAGAAATAATTTGCTAAGCATTATGGAGTGCTTGCTTGGCCGCCTTGGTACTTGCTCATTATTGATTATATTTCATGCACATTTATTTGATCTTATGATAATGTGAAAATCAATTATTTCTCTGTTTCCTAAGGTATTTCAAGGAAAGTATTACATAGAATCTTATTATCAGATACATAATTCATTTCAATAATTGTCAGGAGAACTAAATACCTCTCGTGAATAAACACCATGCCCCCCCCCCCAAAGAGGATGGAATTAAATCAGTAAGTGGATGGAAAATACTTAGGGAAATACAGGTATGTTGTTTTTATTTTAGATCAACATAAATCTGCCCCAAACCAGAAGGCATAAACATTTGAAACAAAAACACAGGTGTGCCAACTAAGATCTCAGCTGTACTTTCACCAAATTCTGTAAAATTTAGTTTAAAAATATCTCTCTTGACCTTCTTTTAATTTCTCTGTTGTTGTCATCACTAGAGTATAGTTTCGTAGCAGTAAAGGGTCAGTGTTACACACTCTGTATTGCTTTAACTATCACTATTTTTAGAAAATTGCCTGTGTCCTCCTTTCTTCTTCATTGATGTTTGGACTTTCTTTCTGGGATCCAGAGGTTGCTCATCACACATCCTTACCAGCTTTTCCCAAATGTAAGGCCTTCCGTGTCCTTTACCCAGCCCCCCTGCCTTTTTAGGAAACCTTGAGAGCTGAGGTCTTAGCCAAAAACAAGCTTGTTATGGCTGCAGTTTCCCTGGGGTGGTGGTGGGGTTTCAGTAGATAAAAACACTTTCCGTACTTAAGTGTGGGACATATCTGAGTTTGCATTCCCAGGTCCCATGTGGAAGCCAGGTGCATAGTGTGACTTTGTGTGGTCTCAGCATTGTTACAGGGAATTGAGAAACGGGGAGAAGAAGATCCCCAACTAGCCTGGCATACACAGAAATAAAACAAACAAAAACCCCAAAAGACCCTGTTACCAACAAGGTTGAAGGTGAGAAATGACATCTGAGGTTGTCTTCTGTCCTCTGACCTTAGTGTGTGTGAGTGTGTACGCACGCACACATACTGTACAAACCAACAAAACAAAATAAAAATCAAACCTTACCGCCAGCAATATTTATGGAAAGGTAGAAAGTATTGCATAAAGTCATGCTGTGAGTAATTACTTTGTGCCACTTATGTTGATCATTTTTAATTTTAAAAGGTTTAGGTCTAATTACACGTATGTGTGGTAGGTTGTGCGTGTGAGTACAGGCACTGGAGGAGGTCACAGGTGTCAGATCACTGGAGCTGGAGATAAAGGAGGATGTAAGCTATCTGGTGTGGGTTCTGGGAACTGAACTTGGGTCCTCTAGAAGATCAAAAACACTATTAATCACTCAAGCACCCTCTATTGAGCCTTTAAATCTAACCCCTGTATGTACCATTCTCTCTAGGCATAACAATGTGTTTATTAAATTGCACAGGACTTGTTTCCCTTACACTCATGGCAGAAGTACAGCAGCAAAAGTTGGTAGTTTCTCAGCCTTTGGGTGAAAAGGTTCAAGATACTGAAATGGGTTGGACTTTTCTGCTTCAACCAAGAAAATTAATAAGGTTACTGCTTGGTAGGCTCCTGATGAGAGTCAGGACAGAACTCAGTCTTAATTTTTAATCTTCATCAAGCTCTGCCCTGTCAGCTTTCATTCTATTTGTTGCTTTAAAAAAGAATAGGAGGAGGAGGAGGAGCAGAAGGAGGAAGAGGGAGGGAGGAAGGGAGGGAGAGGAGGAGGAGGAGAGAGAGAGAGAGAGAGAGGAGGAGGAGGAGGAGGAGGAGGAGGAGGAGGAAGAAGAAGAAGAAGAAGAAGAAGAAGAAGAAGAAGAAGAAGAAGAAGAAGAAGAAGAAGAAGAAGAAGAAGAAGAATTCTTTATTTATTTTGAGGTGATGTCTCATTCAGCCCACACTGGTTTTGAACTTGCTATGTAGCAGAAACTGGCTTTAAACTATTGATCCTCTTATCACTACCTCTCAGTAGCTGTGATTACAGGTGTGTGTCAATGTGATTACAGGTGTGAGTTTCACTGTATAATGAAACTCATTCACTATGTAGTCTGCCTGTCACCAAGTCATGGCAGTGTTTCTGCTTTGGCCTCTTGAATATGGGATCATAGGTATGATGCACCATGCACAGTTTTGAAGCTGCTATTATTATTATTATTATTATTATTATTATTATTATTATTATTATTATTATATCATATTTTGAGAATGTAGCACTACTAAGTCAGGATAAAATTGTTTGTATTCCTTTAAACTCCATCCTTTAGAGATAGAGAAGACAGCCATGTTGGAACATTCCTTAAATCCCAGCATTCAGAAAGCCAAGAAGACAGATCTATCTGAGTTTGAAGGCAGTCTTCTTTTCATAAAGTTCGAGGCTATCCAGGGATACATATACCTGCCTCAAATAACTAAGTAAAGAAATAAAAAAAAATGGAGGTGTAAATCAGTGACATGCCTCTTAAGGGCCTGGCTGGAAAAGTTAATATCCAGTGATAAACCACTAAGTGCTGGATTCTTTGAAAATGCTTTGCATGTCATTAAACACCCCTATCCTAAAAGGTAAATATTATAAGAACAAACTGAGCTATTAGGAAATGAAACAAGTACATTTTCCAACTAACCTGTGCTATCATGTTGCCATGACCAAAACACGTGACAGTAGCATCGTAAGAAAGGCTTGTTTTGACTCAGGTTTCAAAAGGTTCAGTCTAGGGTCCTTCATGGTAACAGTCTCCTCTGATCCCAGCCCACAGGAGGCACAGGCAGTCTGAATTCAAGCCCAGCCTGGTCTATACAATAAGTTCAGGACAGCTGGATTACATAGTGAGACTTTGACAAAAATAAATGTGTAAAAGACAACAAACAGGTTAGGTTTCTGTTGTTTTCTTTAAGTTTTAGTCCATAATAATGGCGGAAGCTGGCCAGAGCTCTTGATGCTATGGTAGAGGCCCCTACGATAGTAGAAGACCCAGAAACAAAAAGGAGCAAAGACATACTTCAGGAGAGCTCTGGCGACATACTTCCACCCCTGGAGGCTTCTTCAAAGTAGTGACATAAACTGAAGGCCGTTTGTTCAAATCATGAGTCTTGGGGACCTTGCAGATTCAAGTCAGAATATAGCCCACTCTGATTTTTAAATGGCAAAATATTGTCATCCCAGGTAGATCGGCCGTTACACCCAGGGCATATGGCTCTTACTACTTATTTCTGTGATAGTTATCATAAAGAGGTATGTGGCCACGTGTTGTCCAAGAGCTGTCCTTCTCTCTACTCAGGCAAAACGATATTCCCTAACCATCCTCCACTCCTTTGCATCTGAATGTGGGCATTGTTAGTGAACTGCAAATGAAAGTCATGTGCCAGTACAGATGCTTTTAACCACATTGAAAGTGTGCCTTCCTGTTGTCTCTTTTTCCATTTCCTTACTGCAAACACTCAATTGTCAGAGAAGGTGACTAAGCCACAGAATAGGCAGAGTCCATATTTAATTCATCACCTGGAAACACACTTTTCTCTGGAGTCCAAACACTGAACCCATGTTAGGCTGAAAAAGTAGAACTCGGTTATTTTGCCCCATTGACCTTTAGTGGCTTATCTGTTAAAGTAGCTCAGGCCAGCGTACTAATACAGACGTAAATGATCAAATGTTACTCCAGGTAGAACTGGGAAATTTTACATATTTGATAGAATCACAATGCTGTTAGTTATTCCTGAGGTTTCTAAAACGTGTGACAAGTGTGTTCAGTGTGTGAAAGAGTCATTGCCTTTCTTTATTAAAACGCTCTGAAAATACAAGCATATTGAAAGTGGCACCAATAAAACGGTAACCTGGTCCTTGAGCTGCCTCCATTTAATCTGGACCAAGTGATTTACTCCCTATCACCTTCAGTTCCTAATATCTTACATGAAACCATAGATTGAAGTAAAGTCGCTAAACTTACATTGTACAGAAATGTAGTCTGTGTCCTTTTAAGGGTGGAAATACTGCCCGGTTTATCTGTGCTTCTGCACTAGTTCCGTTTTAGCATGTGGCAAGTGTCAGTAAATAGGGACTGCATTTCTGGTGTCTGATGGGAGAACATGATACCCTTTTAGAACACATTCTGGCATTTTGGGTCAATACCCAAACGTGTATGCATTCAAGTTGGCCCAGTATTAACATTTAGGATTATTTATGAATAATTCAAGTGAAAAAAGCCATGCGATAAGATAGGATCACAGAAGCCTCATTTTAACCCCAGGAAATGCTTCCCATAATTCATTGTAACAGAGGGGCCTGGCAGCATTTGGCAGATTCACTCGCTCTACAGTTTTCTTGCAATTAAAAGTCAAGTAGCAAAGGCTGTATTTGTATCCTGAAAGTTTGTTCTAGAAAATGTACTGAAATACAAGCTACAGCTATAGCTGTATGCTCTTATATATTTTTAACACCCTTGCATACTTTTTACCCTTAGTAAAAAATTACAAGACAACTTACATAGAAAATTAAAATACCTTAATGCGTTAGTAGTGGAATAACAGAGCCAATCTTTTTACTTTTTCAGTTTGACTTGTAGGGTAGAATAGGAGATGAGCCTGGAATCCAAGCACGGGCCACATGTATGGGTCATGTATGGATATACAAAGCCTTTGGATTTTATTTCATAAGTACTAAGGGAGTTGAGGTTTTACAATTCTGTGAAGAAGTCTGGCTCTTAGAAAATATTGTGAAACAACAGACTCAAGAGCTAAATTTGATTATTATTTATAGCACTATAGTAGTTGAGTTGGTAGAGATATGTAACAACACTCTTTATTTTCTGTATTCTGTCACCGTGACATCAGGGTCCTTTCTCCTCACAGGACAGCCACTGCTGGCATTAGAGGATTAAGTAATTCTAATACATAATAATCTTTCCAGTTAGTGCAATTTTTGAATATCAGTCTACCAAATCCAGAACCCACATTTAGCCATCTTCTTTATGTGTCGTCTGGTAGGTTTCTTGATCTGACTGACCACGTTTATGCTAGGCTCCTTGCTCTGTGTCTCAGAGCACACTAGCCAATGCTGACCTTGTTGACCCTTCCTTGCTCAAGCCTTCCCAGGGAACCACAATAAAGCCTATGGCTCACAGTTCCCCCTTTCCTCTGCTTCCTGACGAACCCTGCGCTTCCCTGTGTCCCTTGGAGAGAGGTGTGTGGCATTCTTCCAGTTCCTGGGCCCTATGAGTAACAAGCCACCTTTTCAATGGTGGTGACTGTCTAAACTCTTGCCTCACTGTTTGTGATCAGTGCAGGGTATTTTAAGACTAAGTGTTAGTGACAGAAATGAGAGGAGGAAGAGTAGGGGGAGAAAGGGAAAGACTGAGATGTTTGGATATTGTGGTGGAAGGTTGTAAAGAATGAAGAAATGTGGGAAGATGGTAGCTGATTTCCACTTTCAGCATAGATGGTTGGTTTCTACTTCTGAATCATTTACTGAGATGTAATGGTCTAGGTAAACAAAATTCTGGGGGAGGGGGAGGTAATAAATTTGCCTTGGCTCTTGTAGAGTCAGGAGCCAGAAAGACATCTGTATAGACATGTCTACTAGGCTGTAAAGATGTGTCCTGAGAAATGGGATTAAAACTCATGACCTTGGCACAGACAGGTACTAGTACTCTTTACATTCAGTGCTTTTACAGTTTTGATGCCATTTGTCCTCCAAGTTCATGTATTAGAGGCTCATTCCTGCTGTGGTAGGATGTGTGGAATCACTTTCTATTATTATTATCATTAGTCCTTTGAGATTTTTGTATTTGTTTTGATCATATTCACCTCTCCTCTTATTTGCCAGATCCACCACCCTACCCTCAAGTTTGTGTCCATATTTTTTAAACCCTCTAACACTAATTTGTGCTATGTAATATTTCTGGGTGTGTGACCTTCCACTGGTATGTAATCAACTTACCAGGGCCTACCTTCTTAGAGAAAACAGCCTGGCCTGTAGCTCCAGTAGTTTCATGGCCAAGGACGGGATTTCATTCCCAGTGCCCATCTCTATGCTGAGGTTTGGTCTGACTTGAATTTTGTAGGTCAAGTGCATTCTGTCAAAATTCCTGTGAGTTCATATGTGTCCTGCTGTGTCCAGAAGGTACTCTTTCCTTGTGATCACATACCACCTCTGGCTCTTACCCTCATCCAGCCCCTCTTCTGCAATGATCTCTTAGGATTTGGGAGAAGGGAGTGGGGTACTGATGATCCATTTGGGGATGGTACTTTTAAATGGGACCTAGAGAGTACTTCCTTAGGTCATTGAGGTATTACATATAGAGGAATCAAGGAAGTTCTCCTGGGACCTCTGAGTCAGCCACCCCAAGATCAAAGAATAGTTAGTAGAGTCTGTAATGTTGGGACATAAGACAAGAAAGAACATTTTACAGAGAGAATAATGAGCAGTGACCAATGGGAGAAATAGGAAGGAATAGGAAAGTTGACAGATGCTAGATGGATTTGTCATTTCCATCCACACTGTGGTGTGAAGAAGATTTCGGTTGTGTTCTGAGGGAAGTAGTTTACAGTGGTACAAAAGAATGAACGGGAGTCAGGTGCAGTGGCACACACCTCTTATCCAAACTCTTAGAGCCTGAGACAGGAGGATCAAAGGTTTGGAGGCAACCTGGGCTATGTATTGAGACCTTGACCTAACGAAGCAGATGCAAAACCAAACAAAGGGGGCAAAGAAGGCAGACTTAGAGTTCAGAGTTTGACCCCAAAGGAAAATATAGGAAGCTGATGATAGTAATGAAGGAAGCAGAGAAAGGATCCTAGTGAAATCTCTGGAGCAGGCTGTTTTGTTGGTTGGCGGTGCATGTTAAAGACTAAATAAATGTTGCTGGACAATTTTGAGGTAAGACAAAAGTCTAAAGAAAGTTGAGAAAAAAATAGATGAGAATTCTCAACCACCAGAAAAATAATAATTGAAAGAAGGTGGCAACCATTTAATTGCTCAGCCTCAAAACTGACAACCTAGAAACTAAAATCAAAAATCATAATAGCTGTCACCCTAGATTTAGAGAGACCGAAAAGTAGCCTGGTTAAGTTAATGTATGTGACTATACGATACATATATATATATGTTTGTGTTTATGTTTTATTAATAATTGGTGCATTTATACAGTTCTGTTGGTATGTTAGTTTAAGAGACTTAGTGACTATAAAATGGTTGAACATAGGAATGAAATTAATGGAGTAGATTTTTTTTGAGAAACATCTTTTTTAAATACATATTTTGCATGACTTAGAGTCAGTCACCTCGGGAGAAAAATCGAATAACTTAACACTGCAAGTTTGCCTCAAATTCTGTGGGTTTTTGACATTCTGATATGTGTTCCAATAAAAGACGAATCCGTTACTGCCTTGAAAGACTCAAACGGATCTTGCAAGGTTATTTCATCACATTTGAACTAGACAAACAAAAACTTGTACCTCCACCCATTGCTTTAGGAGGCGGTTTGGTGGTGTGTGCACCAGTAGATTGTATCCCTGTCTAATTGACAGCCTCACCGTGGCTACAGCTGATTGGAGAAGAAAACATATACACTAGTGTGAAGTCTAACACAATAATTTTCCTTCCATTAAGTATACTGATAGTCGGCAGTGATCCCATGCTACATTTGATTAAAATTTCCACATTGTGTGGCAATGAAATAGTGAAGCAATGTGATGTGCTGGGGTGTGCATTGGGAACTATTGATTCTGTTAAAGCCTCATGCAAGTCAGTCTCTCTTTAAATAGTACTAGAAATAACTACTTCCTACCATGAGGGCTTATGGTTATTATTCAATGAGCTAACAAGTGTGGAAATACTTTGATAAGCAACAAAATGGGTAAATTGTGTTACTGTTCTTTTTCACGCTAGCTCTATTTAAAGCACTTGCTGTCTGTTCGGTTTGCTTTTGGCCCCTCCTCTTCTCTAATCCCCATGTCACCATGACAACCCTTTTTGTTAGTTCCCTACCTCACAGCCAAGTAGACGTCATACTTGGGCACCTTTGGAAGTTATGAACCTTTGGAAAAGTGACTATCCTTTCTCTTTTATGTATTAGTGATAGGAATATTTTTGTAGGGCTCGGCAGATTATTTAATGAAGTTTGTGATGCAGGTGGGGAGATACCCCACACAGAAATTTGCTTGCTACATTTTGTAGTACCTGTTATACACAGGGCATTTTGCTGGGCATTTCCTCTAATTCTTACTGCAAATCCCACAAGCTAGAAGAGACAGCAACATTTGGAAACTTACTCCATTTTGTTTCCAGTGCAAGGTCCATGTGGTAGCCTCTAGCCAAGTGGGACAGTGGAGTAGTTAAACTGTAACTAGGCTGGCTTGAGATGAGTAAATGAAATAAAAGGTTGTACCTACTACAAAACTTGGATTTTTCAAGGTTTTAATTGCACATATACTAACTACTTATGTGCATTGAATTTATACTGAAGTGATATTTGGGTATGTTTTAGTTAATTTTGTTTAGTTTGTAAATATATTTAAAATTAAAAGTATATGTGTGACTTCCATATGTCTCTAGCAGGACAAAAAAGAATGTGAAAACACAAGAAAACCAAATTCCACTTGACTATCCAGAAGTGACTGCTACTAATTTTACTACCTTCCTGATGTTTTTAAGTTAAAAGTTTTTATTTCCTCCTATACTTTATTTCAGTATGTGAAGTATGCTCAAGAGAAAGAAAGTGTGGTAGTAACCAGAAGAAAAGTACTAACCAGAAAAAAAATTGAACAGATCCTGAAGTTGTACACATTTATCAATAGTTTTACCTAGTAAGTAAAAAAATATATAGTTTAGAATTTCTAGATTATAATTTTTCTAAGATATGTTAGAGAAATATAGATGAGCAGAAGATACAGTCAGCAAAAGCTGTTAATATCCACAGTCTTGTCATTTGTATAGAATTGAGAAAATGTCTGCTCTAAAGATGACTTTTAAATGAGATTTACTAGGAAGAGAAACTAAACATATATATGCACAAAGAACTGGAAGTAATACTGTTTTTTCCCCATGCTTTGTGATCCTGTGGAAGCTTTAGAAAGACTCTCCAGAATGAGCAAGGGTTGAGCAAGGTCAAGTTGCAACACACATAAATAAATATCCATATTGAAAAATAAACTGTGGTTCTGGTTCTAGCAACAATCAGGTTGTAGTCTAGTCTGTGGCTATCAAGTCCATTTCCATTGGAGGTTAATGCAAGTGTCATTTATAGACAGGATCACCGTGGTGTGTTTAGTGTGGTGTAGCCTCAAATTAAAATCGTTTCTATTGCTTGGGGTTTAGAATATGTATGGCTAAGTTTGGGCATGTGTTCCTGGGTTTAGCTGAGAGTAGGTTCTTTCACATCTTGCGCCTTTCAAAAAAGTGAATACAGAAAGGGTTTGCATTAAATTACTCCTGTGACATGTAGGAGCAGGCATGACAGGCTGCTGCTGCTTTTTATTACACAGCAGATGTCGGCATTTCAAAACAAACACAAACTTTTCCCCTAGAAGTCAAATTTCTTCTCTCTGCATCAGTTTTGGACAAGCTAGTGTAGGCTTGTGCCTTCTAGAGAGTATGTGACATTATTTTTATAACAAAGTGATTCAAAAGAAAAATAATTTTAGTACCAGGAAATTCATACACCAGATCTTCTCTTCCCTCATGGGCCATAGTTCTAATTATTTTTTCTAATGGTAATTGATAACCAGGTGAATTCCCTTGTTCCTGCAGCCTTATAGATTTTTTTTTCCCTCTTAGCTTTCTTTCGAACAGTAGAAAGTCTCCGAGTTCAAATCTGTGCCAGAGTGACTTGCTCCTTTTGTACATTAACAATAACTTTGTTGAGAGCCGGTTCAAGATGGTTTGAGTTCACATTTGCATCAGAAGGTAATGACAGTTCAATAGCACTTGTATCTGAAACCTGGGAAAGATCCTTTGCAGATCAGTGTTCAGTGGGTCACCATCAGTTAGGGAAGGGAGTATCAGGCACTCCACAAAAAGTTTCACATGTTTCAAAGTGTTCTCTCTCAGGGAAAACAAAAACAAAAACAAAAACAAACAATTCATCATTCTTCAAGACAGTGAGGGGACTGTAGAAGCATCTCTCCTTGCTTTAATGGATATATAAAGAATTGGCAATGCCGATTTTCCTAGAGGGAGGTTTCAGACCAATGTCAGTAGTTAACGTTGTTAAGAGGAGAGAGGAATGATACAGTTATTACTTATCATGATTTGTTTGGGCTTTTACGGCAGTGCTTTTCCATGCTGCTGTATTCATGTGTGCAGCTGTAATTCAGATATAACTGTCACCACAGGCTGGCTGCAGAAGGCTGCAGTCTCCATCTGAGAGGGAAATGCTAGCACCAACTCCTATAGGTTGGGTAGCAAAATGGGAGCTCAGAAGTATAAGATGCACTCGAAAATAAAAAAAAATAATTGCCACTTTTTTTCTAATAATATAAAGTTTCCATCTAATGTACTATTTGTAATCAACTACTAATTATTTCAGTATACTCCCTGGGCTTTTAAATTTCCCATTTCTTTTAACAACTTACAAAATGCCCTGACCAATAAATAAATAAATAATTAACTTTTAGCACTCAGATTTGATTTTTAAGGTGCGTAATGGTAATAACTTTTAACTTGCAAAGTTGCAGTCTGCAGTGGTTTATGTTTTCTCTGATTTATTGGGGTCAGAATTGCCCTTTCATGTTCACAAAATAGTTTTACTTATGAAGCAACTTGGGTCAAAGAAAGAAAATAGTCAGTTTGCATACCAGAATAATCAGAGAAAAAAGAAAATCCGATGAGTTGTAACTCAGAGTAGCTATACAGAAATGTTGACTGTAACTGCTCTCATATGAGGAGAAAAATGAGCTTTAATATTTAAGTATTATTCATCTGTGATATATATATCACATATATAATATATACTCCCATTTTAGGTGTGATTTTTAGTTGAATCCTCCTATACCAGTTCAGACTCAATCTGCACACAGAACAAAAGGAGAACACTGTCACCCCAGAATCTAGTTTGGATCTGGATTCACCATTGCTACTTCCTACTTTCACCCTTTCATTTGACATATTATTTCTGCTTTGTCTTCAGTTATCTTAGTCCACCCTAACCTATGGGGATAGGCAAGGTCCCTTTATGCACAATATCATGGGGAGGGGCAACCTCCAGTTAAATAATGACGATGCCCTAGTGGAACACTGCAACCTGGTAACCTGGTAATCTACCGTATATCCCCTAAAGTATTGAAAATGGGCGGTTTGAAACTCTGAGTATCAGTGTAGACTCTGGTATCTTTTAAGCTTTCCCCCACCTTTGGTTGGGAACTGTCCTTATTGTTTTTTCTTGAGTTGGAAGGGGATAACTTTAGGCAAGCCTCCTTACAATTTTTACTGAAAAATAGTCCCTAGAGGAGTTGGGGAGGGTGGGGAAACAAGTTGTGTTGCTTTATGACTTTTTGTAAGTATTCTAAGCATTTTGTAGGCTTTTACCTTCCTGTATATTTGCCATAGTTAGAAGAATTTGCTGTAGAAAAAGCAACTGGAGACTGTAACTGGAAAGCTAACTGTTCAGGAAGTCCTTTCAGAGGCTTTTCTCTCATCAGCTCCATTTCCATCACTTGCCTACAGTATGAATAGCGGGCATCATCAATGTCTCCACTTAAAGACTTTTAAGAGGTAATTGTTTTGTCGGCTTACCTGGGCCAAAGCTAAAGGACAAGGGGGGAGGGGAAGCAAACTCAAATTATGGAATTTATTATTTTGAAAACTTCTTGTGTATGTTATCATATCAAATGATGATTTGTCGAAATTTGGCGTTGAGAACCAAAATAGCACTTTTCATTGATTCAGAATGGTACCTTAGTATGCTTCCATACTGATGAATCTTTCTAAACACAAATCGTGCGTTTGTTCAGACTTACTTAAGAGTTGGAGTTTTGAAAGTTCAGACATAACATAGGTATACAACATGTCCAGAACAACAAGGACTTGAGGATACATTGCCATTTATGCTCCTCAAAGCTTGGTGCTACAGATCATGCCTTCATGTCTGTCTGTGAACTTTCTGCTCCTATTCTTTCCTTTACTTTGAATAAATGACAAATGGACAGTCATAAAATTTACAAAGGAAATATGCTTTGGGGGCATTTTGCAAAGCTGTGTCTTATAGTGTATTAGAGACATAAGATTTTAGTAGGTTGTTGTAGCAGCTGGCTCCTGGTGTCACTTTAAACCTCAACCCATGTTGTGGGATTTGCTTTGTTATCTACAGTTTTACAGATTAGGACGTGGTGGTTTAGGAGGTGAGGTGCTTGATCCGAGGCAATACAATAATGCCTGCCAAGCAGAACCCATGGCTTATCTGATAGCAAACACCCAAGCTTTCCAATAAAGTACATTTCCTCTTCTTTATCCTTACAGAAACTACCCATTTTTCAGTATAATCATTGCTGTGCGTGATGTTATGTAAATCATCACTCCTTTCTTTTTCCTGTGTGAAGCTTGCCCTTTTCTCTCTTTGAATTCCTAATCTTTTTCTGAATTTCTAATAATATCTGAACTCTTGCTTATGTAGGAATGATATGTGGATAATTACATTCCAAATGTTTTCTTTAAACATCCAATGTTATCTGTAGTTTTGGATTTGAATGCAGCTATTTCAATTAAAGAAACTAGTAGTAGTTAAAAGTCATAGGAGATAACACAGTAGAAGACTCGAAATGGGATCTTCTCATGTTTTGCAAGCTCCTTATCTACCTTGTTTTTTCTTACTTTTTAAATATACTTTTCTATTGATTTGTTTTAGCTTCATGAAATTGGAATACATTTTTAAGCAGTTGTCATAAGAAGCTTGTTTGCTGCCAAGTTAGAAGAATAAACTATGACATTGTTACCACCACGATCCTGTGCCCAATCACAGATGATTAGGAATGTTTCAAAAGAGTCACTGGTCTGAAAATCAAAGATAGTCCATCTTGTTACTAAAGCAAGAAAAAAAAGTAACATTTGCTTATAGGAACTAAGGGAGCTATTACTTGGTTTATTTTAAAAAAAAAAACACTATATACTTAATGTAGCATTTTACTCCATTAAACAATTAATTAAATAGATAATTGATACTGTAATCCATGATGTCACACATAGTATAAGATAATGGTTGTATGATTTTTATAGACCTTTTATACTTTGTGAACATTGATTTTTTTGCACATGTGTATAAAATTAGATAAGAACTTTTAAGGACCTCTTTCATCCATATTATTCTTCTATACTTGTGCTAAAAATTAATCTTTAAAATTTATCAAGATTAAAAACATTGACTTAGCATCTAAACTTCCATTATTGGTAACCTGATGTTTCCTTTAGTATCTGTGCCTAGAATTGCTCCCATGAAGAAATTACAGAAACATTCTTAAGATAATTTGCTAAATTAAAAAAAAATCTGAAGTGGGAAACTAGGCTTGTTCTCTTATCTGCATGTGTTAAGACAATAATTTCCTATTTGTTAGCACTTATTCATACCAAAAGTCTCTGTTATGTCAAAGAAGTATTGTAGCAAATTACATATGAACTTGAACATGAGCCCGTTTGTAGCACTTCCACTCAGTCTTGTGTAAGGCTTGCACTTCAGTGATAGAGGGCCAGTGTTCATCTTTACTCTCCACTCAGGGTACGTAGACATTATGGTGAGCTGCAGCTGTCTGGGTCTTTAATTTCAGTAACGTCATGATTGCTCTGCTTGCAACTAAAACTCACCTGGGCTCGAGTTTGCCAATTTCTGTTCCTGTAATTTTGAAGAGGTTTCTGGGTCTTGTTTCTAGTACTTCTCTTGAACAAGAGTAAAAGAAGGAAAAAATGACATATTGGGGTCAGTGCGGTAATGGAACTTGAAGGGAGTTGGGAGGGATGGAGGTGTAACATAGAAGGCTGAGGCTCTGAAGACAAACCCTAAAATGAGTTGACAATGAGCTGCTATTGTATCATGAAAAGACTATGTGATTTTTTTTTCTGTGTTTTAGGAGTAAAATGGTGATGGATTTCCAGCTATATAAAAATAACCCAACCTTGATTTTTGTCTTAATTTTTAACTTTCATATCACTTAGGGTTGGTAAGGTTGTAATGAGGCAATAATTTTAAAAATAATGAGTCTCCTCTCAGCTCTATCAACTTTCAAAGCTTATCTGGGGTTAATTATTAATTATTAGAAGCCATTTCCTTCTTCTGCCTACTAAAGTTGTAAAAACATATTTCCCCACTCCATCCCATTTGCTTTATCACTGGGATATACTGGAGAATGACCAGAAGCTTCCCACCATTGCCAATGAGAAGTTCCTTTTCCTATCCGGCTGTTTATTCATTCTTATTCATTTGTTCCTTTACATGCTCATTTACTTGGTCAGCCTCTATGTCTGGGCCAGGGCATCCTGAATATAAATTGCACTTGGTCACTGACAGAACACTCATGGTGTGTATAGTATACTTACTAAGAAAAGTAACTTAGTGATTACCATACAGTATGTCATGAATAGTAAGTAGACATATGTGCAGGTGCCCAGTGACCTAAAATTATATTAAGGAGGGTGGGGTAACATTGTTTTAAGCCTTGGATCTAACCTATAGACTATTAGAGTTCATGTGCTTGCTTGGTTTGAATATATATGTAAGCAAAATATCCTGATTTTAACCAGTAAAGGTAAATTGCTCTTGAGATAACTGGGAATATTTGTGAGTTAGTGAAAAAAATCTTCCATATTAAAATTACTTTATGGATTTGGCCAGCTTTACAACCTGTTCAAAAACACTCACTCAAGATTTCCCCTCCCCTTTCCTTTTTCTATCTTTTTCCCTGCCCCCTGCACTTGTGAAAGAGCATTGTTGAGTGAGACTAAGATAGCAGCCTGGTGTTTTTCTTTGTCATGGAATCTACATCCAGATTTCAGGGACATCACACTCTTTCAATCTAGCACCTCGATGATATTTTACTTTTACACACTCTACAAATTTTAATAGATCTTTCCTTTTCCTGGGTTATGGTATTTCTGATTAGTATCCTGTCTACTGAAAGGGTTGAAGTATTTCATAAAATATGTAAAAGAGGGAATTGTCAAATGTAGGGATACAATGAGGTAGTCTACACTGTTGGTTTTGAACTGGGCCCCTCAGTCTTAGCAATATCCACATTTACAACTCCAAAAGCATGTTTATTGTGAGTACTAGCTTGTGTCTTGCAGAGGGTTGGGGGAGAGGGCAAAATTGAGCCCAGTTGAGAAGTGCCCATCTATACTGTGGGGATGCAGAAGATGTGTTTCAGATGTAGAACAGGCAAGACTTGCTTCTAGATTCCCTTTGCAGGCTGTAGAAGGGGAAAGAGCCAGCAATGACTGTCCTGTATTGGGCTTCCATGGCAAAGGTTGATGTCATTTCCTGGGATGGGGAAGACGGGAGAAACATAAAATAAATGGAGATAAAGTAAGACAGTTGTGCTGCACTTGGACATAACCGTGTTTAAGTGCAAAGGAGACGTTCAAGGAGGAATTGGGTCTGGGCCTGCTGCCCAAAGGAGACTATTTCAGAGCAGTCTGAGCAAACTAGAACATCTGTGGAGAGAATGTTGTTAGAGAGAAATGAGTGGCATTGAAAACAAGTTTGTGGAGGGCAGAATGGTGTGGACCCAGCGTCCAAGAGTACAAAGAGGGGTTGTGGTGTTGTGGGAACCAAGAATGGTGAGGAATGTGTTTCTTAGACATTAACTAAGAAAAGCTGGCTATAGTTTAATTATAAACAAATAATGGCTAGCTTTTAAAAGATAAGGTCCAAACACAAACTTTTATAAAAACAGCGACAGAGAGAGAGAGAGAGAGAGAGAGAGAGAGAGAGAGAGAGACTGACTTAATGTGTGTCATGCCATGAAACCTAGATGCTTAGATTTGTAAATCCTAAAGACCTGTGTCCTTGTCTTGCACTCTGTTTTTGCAAAATCTTTTTAAAATGGCAACATGAGTCATTTACAATGTTCAGAATGGCTGTAAAGTGAAAACAGACAGTGCCAGGGCTTGGTAAAATGATCTCCAGGAGGTTTCACGGGACTCAGGCTGTGGGCATGCTCACAGAGAGAATTTGATACAGTGAGAGGATCCAAAGCTGGGGTGAGCAAAGGGTAGAGGCAGGAGGCTGGGGTAGAACACAGAACAAAACAGACACATGCTTCCAGTAGGCCTCCCCGCATCGGGGGACATAAGACATGCTTAATCCCTCTCGCAGTGAGTTATGACAACACTTGTGAAAAGTTGTCTGCCGGGAACACTCACTAGAGGTTCCATACCCAGGGCTTTGTGAGGGATTGCTCGTATGGACACAGTCTGCCTCACGCATACCAAGATTCCAGACTCACAGGAGGCAAGCAGGTTTGGCTCAAACCACAGTTTGTAAAAATAAATAAATAAATAAATAAATAAATAAATAAATAAATAAATAAAATAATGTAAACGTGGTAAGCTGCCATGCTTATTAGCCTGCAAGTGGGAACCTTCCTGAAATCTGTGTCAGCAACTGCCAGCCAAGGGCTGGCCCTCCATGTAAGCGTTTTTAAACCCTCCCAACCCTGCTATGTTAGCCCTCCAATTCCCCCACCCTTTTTAAAGAAGTCCAAAGCCTAGCAAAATACAAGCATTGTTGGCACTAAGACTAAATTGAAATTGGAATGGACATTTGATTAGTAAACTGAAATCCATGTCATTTGAAGAACAAGTAAGTGAATTCTCCCGGGCCTGTATTGAGAGGCGGCATAGTATACAGTCAACCACCATGGACCATGGTCTGTGAGAGCATCTAGTCACAGCACAGGTGAGTCATCACCTTCCTATAGTTCCATTTCTGGTCATGAATGTACCAGTTTGAACATTTAACACACATGAGTAATGTGTGTTAAACTTCTAGAATAATGGCTACCATGAAATAAGAATTCAGAACCCCTTGTGAAATTGGCCTTGTGCTGCTGGTAACTGCAGAACAGTTGTTGTAGCTGTGTTTCTTAAGTTAGACAGGCTGTTACTTTTCTTGGATTAATCAGTTGCAATATCCACCCTACCGTATTTTCAGCTAAATGGCTTTCAGTTTTTCAATTAAAATTCCACTTGAACAGTATCAGAGGCATTTTAATAAAAAAAAAATTTCCTGAGCTCGATTAGTTGATGAGCAGTAAATTGCTCATTTTTGATTACCACATTAACTCTTTCTGGCCATTAGGGTACCATTTAGTAAATTACCTCTTTTAGTACAGTTCTCAAAATGTTCCCCAAGTGACCAGAAATAGTTAATAATACACCAACAGACTGAGCCATTTGCTACCTTCTCGCTGTCAGATCAGTCTCATTATACTAAATGTTTTCCCCTTTTTTAATTGTCGTTTTCTTTAAAAATGAAATATTGAACATGGTTATTTATTTTTGTAGCCTGTATGAGCTCGATGAAATGTACGCTGAGTTCTGAGCACCATCACCGCTTTATAGAGGGACTTCAGACACTGGAACTTACTCATAGCGTAGACTCTGCATCCCATGGTGAGAATGGGTGCATCCCGTACAGTGCTGAAAGCCATCACAAGTGGCTCTAGGTTATTGTGTCAGAACTGTCAGGTCTTGTTACTGTGCCTCTCTAAGTGCTTGTGTGCTAGACAGAAGTACACCTCCTGCTAATTATAGCAGGTCAGTTTTTGTTGGAGCAAGGATACAGTCTTTTCCTAACAAACACAGTAGCAGTCTTTCTTACTGAAAACTCAAAGCCAGGCTGTGGTGGTATAGACCTTTAATCCCAGCAGAGGAAGGTGGATCTCTGAGTTTGAAGCCAGCGTGGTCTACAGAGTGAGATCTAGGACAGCCACGTCTACAAGAGAAACCCTGTCTTGAACCAACCCCCCCAACACACACACACACACACACACACACACACACACACACACACACACACACAAAGAAAAGAAAAGGAAACTCGAATCCAATTTCTACCTCTTTGTGAATGGCCCTTACCTTCTTAGGAGTAGAAACTTTCCATCTATTGTTAATGTGATACCTCTAACACAATTTTTTTTTCAAGTAACCTGAGAACAGTCACTGCCACATCCTTGGGAAGAATGCCTAGTTGACACCTTAAATAGTCACCTTTACTCAGCTTTGACCAAATGCCGGGAGAACAACTGGTTTTGGTCACAGTTTCAGACAGTTTGGCCCATAGTTGTTTAACCCCTTGCACTTAAGCAGAGAGGGCATCACTGGGCTGAGAACCTGTGGCAGGGAAGGCTGGGGGGTATGCAAAGTGAGGGATGGAACATGATTATACACCCAGTGACCTATTTCTTCCAGATAGAGCCCACTTCTCAAGGTCCTATGATCCCCAAAAAGTAGCTTCTTCACCTGGGGAAGCAAACATTTGTTGACATGAGCTTATAGGACACATTCCCTATTCAAACAGTAACATTCCTCCAGTACTAAATTTGGAACTTGAAATCTTGTCTTTGAGTGGTATAGGCTCATAAAGACTTACCTAAATGTTAACTGAGCTGCTACTGCATTACGTGAAATGTTACATTGTTTCCAGTGATATAAAACTAATGATCTAACCTCCCTCAGTCACCTACCTACTCAAAAGATGCTTGCCAAAGAGAGTTGTGAGCTGTGTACGCTAAAAATAAAACAATGAATAAAAACCTATCAAAAAACTTGAAGTCTGGTTAGGGAGATGATTAATGAGGACGCCAAAGTGTAGAACCATCACATCTATAAAGGCATAGTGAGAGGAAGGACTGTGCCCAGCTCACTTAGAGAGCTCAGAGATGGAGATGCTAACCCAGTTCAGAAGTCTGAGAAATTTACCTCCAGGACATGAAAGTGAGCTGCATCTTACAGAGCAAATAAAAGTCACCCCCAGGCAACTGGGCATTTCTAGGAGAGAGCTTGAGGCTGAGAAAATGTTTGTTGTTGATGTCATGTGAGAAACAGAAAGTTGGGAAAGTAAGATTGCCATGGTTTAAATTATGCTAATGTTTTTAAATCTGACTAAAAGAAAAGCACATCACGGCCATAATGAAGACAGGAGGCCTTTAGCTACTGTTTTTTTTTTCTTTTTTCTTTCTTTTTTGTTATTGTGCCCTTTCTCCAACCCATGGGGGCAGTCCTATTATTTTCTCCACCTTATAGATGGTGATAACTTTTTTTTTTTTACTCAGCTTTGCTTCCTGCTTTGTGCGAAATTCCAGCAACTACAAACATAACATCATTAGCTCTCAACACCTCATCCTTTTTTTCATCCAAGAGAATGAGCAATTTGCTGAGGAATCCTCAGTAAATGGGCAAATCCAATTCCAGTCTCATTTTCTTGCATAAGAACAGGACTGAAAATGAGTTTTGTCTGAGTGGAAGGCTGGGAAAGGACTGCAAGTGCTCAGAGATCTGTGGAAGTCTAGAGAAGACCTGTGGAATGCAGACATCTTGAAGAGAGGAGAAGCTGTATGCTCACCACTTCTAGTTGGTGCCTGAATGATCCAAAACACCATCTTTCACTTAAAAGTTTTCCAGTTTGAGAGTAAATCGCATGGTTACCGTAGGCAAAGAAAGGGTTATATAAAAGTCATGTTGTGTAGTAATTAGCACAGAGGGTACCATTGGAGGAAACACTTAGATATGTTAAGATAATGGGTCCCACCATAGAGATGGGCCAGATCACAAAGGAATCTTTCTTTCTCATGCACTTTGTAGCCACTGGTACCTACACTATTTATTTACTTGTCCAAGCAAGCAGGCCATAATTTGATGGACTTTTAGTTTATAGCAAACTAATTTGGTATAGTAACTTACTCCCTGTCCTCAATTGGCTCAGTGCAGAAATTCTTCTCCTGTGTATGTGTGTGTGTTGGGGAAGGAGGATATAACTGGAAAGCAACCACTAATAACCAAGCTATAAATTTACCTTAGATTTTTTTGTTCTGCCTTGGAAATCCCATAGAGCTTCAAATAAAAATGCATTAACTCTTCCAATGGCAAACAGATTCTCCTTTTCTA
This sequence comes from Cricetulus griseus, assembly GCF_003668045.3. NCBI lineage: Eukaryota > Metazoa > Chordata > Mammalia > Rodentia > Cricetidae > Cricetulus > Cricetulus griseus. The sequence continues at coordinate 38,282,808 of NW_023276807.1, forward strand.
TTTCCAGACTGCCTCTCATAGACGTATTTTGGAGAATTTTGATATTTGCCCTAATTTTTTTTTTCTGTCTACAAAGGAACTGTTGTCATCTAGTCTCCATAGCATAAGCAATGTACTTCTTACCAGGCTTGGACAGAAGACTCTTATTTCAGCTGTCCACCAAATTACTGTTATTTCCTATTGCTGCTTTATTTTAAGAAATAATTTTTCAAATGTGTAGAGCACATGTATTTGTAGAACACACATTCTTACAATATTTCTGTAGTAATGGCAATTATTCATAACTCATACTGTATACATTGTTATATGCTAGTCATAGTAGTCATGCTTACCTCTCAGGGCCAATGTGAAAATTGAATTAATAAAGATCTGTAAGTGTATGTGAAATACTTAGAATACTGGCTGATGCTCAATATGCCTACATGTATTTGTTATCGTCAGTTTTCCAAAATAATACGTTGCCCTCACAATGAAGACTTCTGTACAACGTGCAGAAATCTAATAGGAGCTAATGCTGCATGATGATATGTTTTCTTTTTCTTCTTTTCTTGAGAGTGCAGGGTGCTAAGACAAAGTCCCATTCTGTAATCCAAGCTGATCTCCAACTCATCATCCTCCTGCCTCAGTCTCCAGTCCTGGCATCATAGACATGCGCCCCGCCTTGCTTAGTGTGTTTTAATGTGTATTAGAATTGCACAGTCAGGCTATATCGTTTTTTCTGTTCCTGGTAACTATTATTACTGGTGGTATTTTTGTTTTCTGTGCATAGGAACCCTGTCCTCAGGGCTGACAAGTCTGTACATTGTAATTATGCTCTGGCAACCCAAGTCAGCTGCCACTGTCCCTGGAAAAGCATTGGAGCTTGTAAGGCATTCTTAGAAAATTAACATCCAAATAGCTTCTCAAGCCTCTCTTCCATCAGTGTGGCCTTGTTCTAACAGTAAGGCTTCAAGACCATTGAATAGGAATGTCACAGCTAATGCCTCTACTGGGCATCTGAGCAATGGAGCTGCCGTTATGCCTGCCATGCTTTTTAAGCTTCAATGAAATTCCAGTTAGAAATCGTGTAAGGTTCCTGAGTGACTGATGACAGCTCACAAGAGGGTCAGAGGATCAAGCCCTGGCTGCCAAGAAAACTACACTTTTCCCGCTTCCTCCCTGTACCCACCAGGAAGAAGCAGTGACTTGGGGGAAGAGAAGAAAGCAGAAATGACTTCTGCTCATCTTGGGCCAGGTGCCTGTGTGTTCCTGCTTTGGTGGCAAATTCTACCTGTGCATAAACAATCCCTGCTGGTTTAGGCTTCTCTCCTAGGCAGGGAGCCCATCTCTGTCAGCCAAGATGAAAATATCTGTGTAATTGCTACTTCTTAGCCCTTGCTTCTCCTGTTATCAGAAAGCATAGATTCACCTGGAAAGCTTTCGATGTTTTACTTGTCAAGAGCAAACTCTTCAATGCCTTTCCATTTTATATCAAGCAATTCATTTTCCCCCATGCTTGTTTGCTTTAGGAATACTGTTATCATTCACTAAAGTCTGACGGAGAGCTATACTAGGTGCTTAGAGGAGTATCCAGATAGAGGGAAGATAGAATTAAGTACAGCCAGATGTGTTGGCCCATATCGATAATTTCAGTAGTTTGGGGTTGGAGGGAGGAGGGTGAGCCTGAGCTACATAGAGAATGTGAGGCCAGCCTGAGCTACATAGGAAGACCTAGCTTTTAAAAGGGTGGGGTAGGGTCGAGTAAGAGGAAAAGAAAGACATTGTACAGTTAACTGTATGTTTCAGTGGGGAAGAAATGAGGATTGTGAAATCACGGTGTAAATAAACTCTTAGGAAACTGATACATATCTACTATTTCTTCTTCATAAAAATATCTTGTCTGGTTCCTAGGGATTCTCCTTATTAATCTCAGCATCCTGGGAACTCCTAACATCAATCAGTGTATAAATTAGTAGTGGTTTCTTAAGGTAGCTTTCAAAATACTAGCCCTTATAGGCAGTATGTCATAAACTGGAATTTACAATCATCGTGTGTTAGTGCTTACCTTTTAGACATCCGTTATCCTCTACTGTGTACAGATTTTCTTATCTAATTCAACCTTCTAGTAATTTTTGAGCTCTTGTATGCCGGTTGTTTGCACCAGTTGCTTTATCCTTTTCATCCTGGTCCATTCGTCCTAACCCAAATCCTCAGCATCAGTTAAGCATTTATTTACCACTTCTGGCTCTGGCAGGGTGCTTTCTCTGGTTTCTTGGCATGTGTACTCAGATCCTCCTCCACCCCTGTGTAGGATGCTCTCTCCTATCATCATGAACATGGGATTTTGTTTGAATGCATGCTCCCAATTTTGTTTGATTTCTGCCTTTGTTCAAACCTTGTCAGTGAGACTGTCCCTTCATAATCTTGTTGTGTCTAAACAATGGACTTTTCGCCACCCGTATTTAGCTGTAACTGTGGTTACTTAATGTTAGTTTTGGATTGGATATCTATAGTTACATCTCTGTGTTGTCTCTCTTATTTTGTATTGGAACAAGATGCAGATAGATTCCTGGACTTTTAGCCCACTTGGGCTCACTTACTACTCACTAAATAAGTAAATGATCCCTGTCCTTTCTTACCAACAATGAAAGGAAGATGCCCTTCTATTGCCTACTTCACCCCTTCCTTCAACTTCTATGAAAGGAACAAAAATCTACAAAAAACAGGGTAATACTGTGATATTGCCAAAGATGAAATGGCTACTGCTTTATATCTGACGTCAAAAGATATACTTGGCTGGGCAGTGGTGGCACACGCCTTTAATACCAGTACTTGGGAGGCAGAGGCAGGAGGATCTCTGTGAGTTCAAGGCCAGCCTGGTCTACAGAGTGAGTTCCAGGACAGCCAGGGCTGTTATACAGAGAAACTGTCTTGAAAACAATGAAAAAAGAAAGGAAGGAAGGAAGGAAGGAAGGAAGGAAGGAAGGAAGGAAGGAAGGAAGGAAACTATTAAAATATTACATATTAAAATATGTAGAAGGCCTTTCTTTTGAAAGTGCAGTTCTCTTAGTTCATCCAGTGTATAAAGCACAAGTTCATTGGGTTTTTATTCCTGTTGCTGGGGCCGGAGGGGGTTGGGGGTACCCTGAATCTTGTTCTCAGTTCCACGTCTTTTCACTATTACCCTTCATTTTCAATGGAAACTTTTGCCTGGAAGTTTCATGCTCACCATACTTCGGATTTACTTCTTTTATTGCTAACCTGGAAGCCGTTGTATCCAAAGTTGTGGCTCTGTAGATGAGTGTTCTCAGGTTGCCCACAAGTGCAAACTGAAATGTGTGTGTTTGTTTAAGGGAGCCATGAGCTCATCCTCTTGCTGCTGCTTCCTTACCATGCCGGGTGACTGAATTGTTTGTCATCTCTCCAGGATTTGTGTTTTATTAAGCAAGACTTCTTAAGCACTTTCTATTTGCTTTTGTCTGTTCTTTTTTAGCTTGAGTAAAAATGCTAATGGTACTGACATTTAGAAGTTTAAATATAGAAATTAATTGGCCTCGAATAAACTCTTGTGTAGTGTTTGTTTTCTTTCACATTTCATAAGCTTGTGCCTCTTCCTTATTTAGTAGTAGACTTCAGTGTAGTAGGAAGAAATATGGCTAGTTTGCAAAAGGTAGACCCAAGAAGAGTTTGATAAACAATTTCATTAGCAATTAATGGCCAGGTGGTGGTGCATGCCTTTATTCCCAGCACTTGGGAGGCAGAGGCAGGTGGATCTCAGTGAGTTTGAAGCCAGCCTGGTCTATAAAACAAGTTCTAGGACAGCCAGGACAGTTATGCAGAGAAACCCTGTCTTGAAAAAAGAAAACCATTTATTTATGGAATGCCTGAGGCAAAGGGTATTTTGCTAAGTACTGAGGAATAACCCATATCATGGCCCATACCTTAGAGAGGTCGTGCATGATGAAATGATCACACAAAGAAAGTCAATTCACTATTAAGATAGAGTTTGCACAAGCAACTGTTAATTGGAGACTGGGGTTTGAGAAATGAGACAGAGTAAAGGAAGAAAGGATGGGGAGAAAGAGGGAGACTAGAGGGAAGAGAGAGCAAAGTGTGTATGTACGCACATGTATGGAGAAAAGACGAGATATTGGAGGAATTTGGAACTCACTGTTTGTGGAACCCAGATAACAATGAAGTATTATGCAGAGGTGAACTGTATTGAAGAACTAGAGTCTTCATTCAAAGGAAATAAAGAATAAGAGGCATTAGATCGTGTGACTACATTGGTATTTAAATTATTGCTTTGGTACACTACACAGAAAATTGGAGACTTCAAGGAAGTAGGCATGGAATTAGGAAGTAGTCAGGATGTTGGAAGACATTTGTACACAATTACCCATAGACACTGAATGGGAGAATATTGAGAAAGGAGATTTCCAGGCTGAAGCCACAATTAGAAGTTACGCGGAAAGGATAGACAGTAGCCACATTCTGATTGGGCATTCTGATAGGCTTTGGCACCACAGGTAGATCATATATTGTATTTTATTTTTAATTTTTGAGACTAAGTTTCTTCATTATATAGACATAGCTGTCCTGGAACATGCTATGTAGATCAGGCTGGCCTTAACCTCAAAGAGATCAACCTGCCTCTGCTTTTGACTTTGAGTCACTTTTGTAATATATAAGTGGATATATCAACCAAGAGGAATGTCAGGGCTGTAGTGATGATTAAGTAGATGATAATTGAAGCTGTATGGATGAGATTGTTCAAGAAAACTACATATAGAGGAGAGCTCTGAAAATTTCTGTATCTTAATAGCTCAACAAAGGGACAAGAGCCTAACAAATGGACAAAGGAGGTTCATCCAGGGAGTCAAGGAGGAACTGCTGAGAGATTGAAACACCATAGCAGCACATGAAGGAGAACCAGGAATATCCCAAGAACATAATCTTGTAGAAAACCATCAAGATGGAAACTGGAAAAATTTGAAAGTACCTGATTTATTTACATGGAGACTGTTTATGATCTAGAATCATTACTCGTCTAGAGTGATGGGAATGGAAGCTAAGTGTATAATGGATTACGTAGTGAGTGGTGAGTTAAATGAAGATGCTGATAAAGGTAACGTTTTCAAGATGTTTCCCTACGAATGGGAAAGAGGAATCACGTGGTAGCAGCAAGGAGAGTCAAGCAATAGTTTGCTTTTTCCTTAAGGAACAAAGAATTGAGTATGTTCAAGTGTAGCCAGAAATAGGGACGGTACTAGATATTGATAACCAACTTTGTAATCCATTTGTGTTAAGATCAGTCAAATGATTTTAAATTTTCACAAGTTAAATTTTTTCATATAAATTCAGTCCATAACTAAATTCATTTATTAAGCAAATATTTACTGAGTTTCTTCTATGTGATAGGCAGTAATCTAAGTTCTGATGATAACTTGTTGAAATTAAAAAAAAAAAAAGAAAAGCCCATGTCCTCTTCTATGCTGTGAAATAAAACTGTATTCTCATTCCAAAGAACACTTCGCTAGAAATTCAGTGTGTGATGCTAAGGAGAGGGTCAGAAAACAGATCTTAACTGTTTAAGTCCGCAGGATTGCAGAGAAATGTTTGGTGGCATTTCATAAGCCATCATTAATAAAAATTGTATCGACACCCACAAAGGGTGCCTATCATTTGTTGGATGCTCAATAGGAGAGTTTGATACAGCAACTACAACTAAGGAGTTTATAAAAAAGCCGCCTCCTTGTAAAACAAACACAGCATTTGTCAAGTGCCTCCCTGCCTGCAAGGGTCTTTTCATTAATGCTTTAGTCTAACATCACATTCATTGGAACGTGACCTGTGGAGTTTCTCAGAGGCCTAGAGATCATCAACAGTGGTTTTTCCTGTTTCTGCCAGATGCCTAGGGCACATCTTATGTGGGACACTTAATTCCTCAGCAAGGTTCTCAGACATAGGTAGTACAAATTCAATGGGCAAACCTGTTTGAGGCCAACATCAATCCGGGTTGTAAATTCTCAAAGGACCTGTTTTTCTTTCCCTCAGGAGGGCAAGATCAAGCAGGCAAGCTTCTAATATCACTGTATTTGGAGTTTGTTTTTTTGTTTTTTTTGTTGTTTAGTTTTCCCTATATGGAGAATGCAGCCTCTCGCTTTTTCTGGGAGGGTTTCTGATGAACTGTCCTTCCTGGGCTCCATCTTTACTCCAGGAAGTCTGCATACTTTTTTCGGTGACGAAAAGTAACAGCCATCTTCTTGTTTCTCTTGGTTTCCACCTAATCTTACTATTCTGTAATTCCTTACAAACTCAGTGATGCAAATAGATTTTAAATTTGTATTCTCTGTTTATATTTTTAGTTATTAAAAGCTGTGATATTGACATCTTACTGTTAATGAAAGTACCAACTGTCGACTGCTAGTTAAGTTAGTCCTCTTAGAAGCTCTGTAGAGGAGGTATAAAGGATACAGGGCTTGATGATGTTTGTATGACTCATCCAACCTCAAGCAACCAGGAGGAAATTCTTGCAAAGAGTTTGATCCCAAGCAGCCCAGCTTTAGAAACCATATCAAAAGTCTGTGATGTAATAAAGACATCGTAAATGCTTGTAGCTAGTGGTTGGCTTGCATACTTACCTGAGGAATGGACATAGTGGAGCTGAACACATGGAAGAGGATGGATGGATGGATGGATGGATGGATGGATGGATGGATGGATGGATATAAAATATCTCAATACATAGCTCAGAAGGTCTAATTAGTAATACTGAATATTAACTAATATAGCATTATTTATTTGAACAAATTCAAAAAGAGGAGGGAAGAGAGGAAATATTTTCTGTTCGGGGAGTGTAGAATTATTCTGCAGTGTGTGGTAGGGGACATTATTTGGTTTGGGGGTTATATGTGTCTTCAAACATTTAACTTTGCTTTCCTGTAGTGCAAACAAAGAGTAGAGACTGCTAAAGAGTTAATCTATCCACAGGTTATCCTGGAGTGAGGGAGTTACTTCTGGGTGATAAGCAGAATCCCCATGATTATCTGGGATTGAAACCCCTCCCTTTGTTAGCATAGGTAGCTTCCAGAGAGGTTCTATCCGAATCCGTGTGTGGATACACATGTGTATCTGAGTATAGAATTAGAAGTCTTTTCTTTGTTTGGTTAATCGTAGGCATGTAGCTTGTTTATCAATAGAAGCTGCTGGTCATGGAAAACTCTGAATTGATGATATTGTCTTAGTTTCCTAAATTGTGAATTTGGCAGTTTTTACAGAATACATTTCTTCCTATTTCTTCGTATATCTCAGTGTCTGATTCTCATGACCACACGGGGATGTTGACAAGTAGTCCCTTCCATCTGCACATTTGTTTTCTGGATGGCAGCGATTGTGATCAAGCAGAACAGTGCAAGCCAGCGTGATTGCAAAGCAAATGCTTTCCCCTTCTCAATCAAGAACACACTGCAAATCCCTAATTGTGGATTTCCTTGTGCTAGCTGTTAGTAGAAAGCAGAACACAATTCTTACAGATTTTTTAATTTCTAAACTGTTTTGCAGTTACTTTTTCTCAGTGGGCTTTTTTGTTATTTGGTAAATTGTTTTTGTATTGCCATGAATATCACCTCATAACTATTAAATATTAATAACCAACATTCCTTCCAAATAAAAAATAAGCTGATACATTCTCCCTTCTATGGTATCTTAACCTGTATCTTAATGTTTTAGATTTTGTTCAGTTCCTTCCATGCCATCTTCATCCAATCCATTGGTTATTGAACACATACATTCTCTCTACCCCATGCAATCTCCATGGCAACCAGAGGTGGTTGCTAAGTGCTGGTTTCATTCAAGCTGTTTTGATGCCAAATGCTAAGTACCCTGCCACGATACGCCTATGTAGTGTGCACTGATGCACTCTCTTCCATCCAGTCCAGGGAAGGAAAATAACAGTGTTCAGCGTTCTCAGTTTAGCTGAATCCTATTTCTTGCATTGTGTAAGAAACCAATTCACATTTTAAAATTGATATTTCCTTGTTTAAAATAAATTTGATGAGTAACATTGATATTTCCTTATTTAAATTTTCCCGGTAATATTTTATGATCACAGATATTTATGAAGGCTGAGAAGTGAGTGCTTGGAGCACTAGCCAGTTTCTTGTTTCTAATCTATCACCTGCCATTTCCCTAATGATAAATAAGAATTCCCCTCCCTTATCTGCTCGGGTCAGAAAAGGGCAGCTTTGCTTGGTTATTCAAATTTTTTCCAATCCAAACCCTGTTTTTCCTTTCAAGAAAGAAAATCTGAAATGACTGCAGATATACCATATTCATGGTAGACACAGAAGTTTTAGGACCTTGAAGTGACTGTGTTTAGAATACATGCTCTTAATTCCAACACAAATTGCTGAAACCTCGGCCTGAAAATGCAAGGAACACACTAAGTTGCACCTTCGCAGCTCTGTTGAGGGGAACAGGCTTGCTTCCGGACCTCCCTATCAGGCAGCCTGTTGACTCTGATATCTGGTTACACATTTGGCTTGGATGTTCTGCCCCAGAAATGGCAAATTTGTAGCATCTATACTGGCAGTCCGAATGTAACATATGGCAGACCTCAGTGCAGCCTTTCCTACTGAGCCCAAGGGCAGCTTTGAACTCTCCAACACAGTGCTCACTACTGAGTGCTGGTTTTGTTTTGCAAAGAAAAGAAAAGCTACAGTCCCCAAATTTTCCCCAGTTATTATTTCTCCATTCTGTGTTATCCATCACCTTTTCCTGCCACACACCCATCCCCTACCGTGCCACCCAGACTCAATTTGTGATTTCTTTATGATGTTTCAGAACAGATTTGCTTTTGAAAAGTACATGGTAGAGCTAACTCCCCCTTTTAGTATGGAAACTGTGTGATTATTCAAGCAGTGGCAGAGTAAAGATAGAATATTTAAATTGCTTTTGGGATTGTAATATAATTATATCTCCCTTCCCTTTTCTCCCTCCGAACCCTACCATATTTCTTTCCTCATTCTCTTTCAAATTCATGGCCTCTATTTTCATTATTATCATGTATGTGTGGGGGATATTCTTAAATATGTAAATACAGCTTGCACAATCTGCATAATGTCACTTGTGTGTGTATGTTTTCAGGGTTGACTATATGGTATTGGATAATCACTTGGTGTTCTTTTTCCTGAATATTTTCCAAGTCTAGCCTTAATATAATTATCATACACCTAGTGACATTGCAGAAAATATTAATTGCTCCAGAATTATGTGTTTTTTGGGGAAGTGTGTGTGTGTGTGTGTGTGTGTGTGTGTGTGTGTGTGTGTGTGTGTGTTTATACATGGTGGGAACACACATGCGAGCTGGTGGGTGTTACAACTACATAAGCATAAACTCCATGTTTATTGACCAAGAACTCCACTTCAAAGAATTAACCCTGTTCATAAGAAAAATCATGGTTTGGGAATGCATTTTAAAAGAAAGCATTTTCTTTGAGTTCCTTTCCAGTCAAAGGTGTGTGAAGACACCATGCTAAGATGAAGTCTGTAATAGCATAAAAATCCCTATGGGTAGGAAGGAGTGTGTTTGAGTTTTCCAGCTCATCTCATGGGGTCTCAGGAATCCTTCAGTGCTTAGCTGATAGTGTTTTGGGATTAGGAATGTGGACTGGGTGGGTTCTTGGGAGAGTGGGAAGACAAATGTTAGGTTTGTCAGCATCTGAGAGCCACAGAAGCGCTCTGCCATTGTCCTGGTCACACTAAGAGGACTCAGCAGTTTCCACCAAGCAGCCTCCTTTTGAAGGATTTTCTTCGCATTTGTGATCCTTTCAGGAGTATTTTCTTTTAAAATATCATGCATTCTTCTCAAGAAGAATTGGCCTTTCAGATAATACAAAGAAACACAGGATACTTGTAATCTGTCAAGTATGGCTGCAAACATTAGGGTATTACAGACAGAGAGAATACGGGCTCTGAACAAGCCTGGCTGTCTAATTATAAATCTGCCTTCTAATTCGGTTTGACTGCAGAGAAACACATCTAGGCAGAGGAAATGAGAGGCTGTGGTTTCATTCAGGATTTGCAGCTTGTATTTTCATGTGTAAGGGGAAAATCAAAATGGAAATCCTACTTTGGCATGACGGTAAAGTATGGGAATCATACTTAGATATAAAAATAGTTTATGGTTTCAGAAAAATTTTATGGGAGCCTAACACTTCCTGTTTTACGAAGAGTAACTTTAAAAGATAGCCATGATGACCAATAAGATTGTATGCAATAGCCCAGGTGACCATTAAGATAATTTGGGAATTTTAAAATTTTAAAATGTCAGCACAAACTGTTAACAGGGGGTGCAGAATAGAAAGCAATGCTAAATAGCTTATGTGGCCATACGTATGTATGAGTGCATGTGACTGGTTTATAAATTTAAATGCTTTGATTTCACAAAATAGCAGTGGTTCCACCTTTGGATCTAAGCGCTGGGATCTAATCCACAAAGGGGATGTGTTGGTGTCCTACCTCTTCTGTTTACCCAAGCTGAGCCCTAGGGCTCCTGACCCCGTGCGGTTCCTTTTCCTGAATTTTCCCTAGTCCTCTCCTACAGCTGTGACTTTAATCTCAGGTGATAGCCATACCGTGTCTGTCTCTGCTCACTACAGATGTTAGTTTCAGCATCTGGCAGACTCGTGCTTGATTTTGTTCTGTGAAACCTCATTCTGACTTTGTTAGCCTCTGAAGCTTTCTTAAAGTATCTCAGGTTTCTTGAATTTTCATCACTCAAGACGAGTTATTAATATTTCTAACACGGGGGATATATATGTGGAAGATCGTCTATCAGTATGAATCTATCCTTCCTTAATGTGAACCCTTTGAGGTTGAAATAAAAGCTATCTATTCTTGTAACCTCACAGTTCATGTGGTGCCTGATCCCGAGCAGTACTGAAGAAGTGTTTGTTGAATAAAATGTGTCCTGAGGTGCAGGAGACTAGGAAAGGAAGATGTTCCTGTTGCTGTCTATTGGAGGGACTAAGCAGTGCTTCAGGGAGTGATTCAATAGATGATGACTTAAGTTGTCTCTGTTAGAAGGAGAAAAGAAGACAAGCCTACCCTTGTTATACAGTGCTCTCAGCGAACCTGACATGATTCGTTACTTTTATACCCCATGTTCAGTTCTCACTCATATCCCTCTATATAACAATGTAAATCAGAGGCGCGGCATGACTATATATACAAATAAATACACGCTCGGTTAAGTGAATTCTATTAAGAAAGGCCTTTTAAACTGTCATGGTTAGACATAGTCCTAGTTAAAGCATAATATATCTACTATAAAATATTTGAATCATTGAAAGCATAATAATAATGTGCAGGTAAAATTTAAAAACGTAAATTCAATTTAATGAGACTGAGCCAAAATATTGTTCTTGGTGCACATGACTTTGTGTGAGAGAGCCCCTGTTCTTTATGTAGAGCAATAAACATTGGTAAGTGTGCATCTGTATTTTAAATGCCGTGTCTTTTGCTGTATTTAAATTTAAATGATATGTGACATTTGGAATTGACAAGGATGTTTGTCAGCTTGGACTTTGGCAGCAATTTCTCTTGTGTTAGCCTTTTTCTCTCCCCACCCCTCCACATCACTTAAATATTAAAAAAATGAGACCCTGTCTCAAGGAAAAGCTTTAGGGAAGGGAACAGGAGGATAGAATAGAGCAAAGGGCCAAGGGTGTACCACTTTGTAAACTAAAATTTTAAATATAATAAACTAATATGTTAATCATAACTCGATTTGCTTTCTGGTGATGGGTGGCATGTAGGTTTCCAGAGATGGCTGGAAAGGCGCACAAGACTCGGTCCCCATGCCCAAGAATCTCTGTCTGCTTATGTAGTGTTTAAATATTGTATTCTGCATCGGTTAGAGCTTCATCAAATTCAGTTCTGCCGTACTCCTTGGGAACTTGAAGACTGTTCTGAGAGCCACCAAGCTAATTAAAGGATTAGTAAATGAGACTCGTGTGAAAAAAAAAAAAAAACCTCAAGAAGAACTGAATTATTTAGTAGAGAGGAAAGAAAGCCAAAGGGACATATATTAATTGTTTTGAAGATGTAATGGAAGATGGCCATCTGGTCTTAGTTGGCCAAGGTTAGGCAAGAAAATGGAGGATGAAAGTCTAGTATGTGGTATTTAGGTTGTAATTGGAGATGAAAGACCATGTGAATGAATTTAATACAGGACCCATTAATAAATATGCTCCTGACATTTTTCACATGTATATCCTATTTAAGTGTTAGAAAGTATCTTCGTTCACCTAAGTTAAATATTAACTGAACTTAGGGATCAAATAAAAAAGAATGTTAAAAGTTACCTGTCGTTTTTTTGAAGCTTGCCAGGACCAGAGCTGACAATTTAGGACACGTGTGAAATTGAACCAGTCAAAACAATCAGCCCTAGAAAGGACAGTCTTGAGATGAGCAGGTTCCAATTGCCTTTATAAACTTCACTATTTTTCAGTTCTGGGAATTGAACCAGAGCCTCATTTGTGCTGAGCCTATCTGCTCTACCACTGAGTTCTAGCGCTAACTCTGCTTTTATAAGCTTAATAAGTCATTAGAAAAATTGAAAGTTATTTACCCAAGAGCAAGAATTTTGACCCTCCAAATAATTAAAGTTGGTTTTTAATCTCCCCACCCCCATTCATTCTCTCAGTGGCACACTGATAGAAGGGCATATGGTAAGAGTTAATTCCCTCACTGACTTAGGTTTGAAAACAATATTGCTGGTAGACTGGACAAGACTCATTTGCTCCACAACAGCTTGATAGCCTGAGTCAGGATCTGTAAGCCTCCAAAGAAAATGGAGATTCCAAGTCCATCTGCTTCATGATTTAACTTATTTCAAAGGATCTCATTTTAAAGCCCATTTGCTTCTGGTGCCAACTTTCCTCCAAGCAGAAGAGCCCCAAACTCAATCCTTCCTCTTTGCCAAATGAATATTTTTATGTCTGCTCCCTTACCCAGTACCCACTGCAAGCTAATATGCCATAATCCACTTAGGAAGGTGTCTCAGTTATTTCCCTTCATAAAAACATCTGTATCCTTTTCTCTGTGCTCAGTCTCAGACGCTAATGCATGCATGAATGTTACCTGACTAGCAAGAAATTAGCCTGGGAAAATGAATGGCTTTAGGGTGAGGAGTTGTTGGTTTTCATTCTCTTGGTTTGGGAACGTTAAAAACAGAAGGGTTTTGTTTTCTGCGTATCATCATCTATCTCTAAGTTAAGTTTTTTCTACCCAGCTTTAAACCTATAGTTGCTATGTGAAAGATGTGTTTGTGCTGTTATTCTAAACACAGAAACATACATTTGCTCATTTTAAGTACTTCAGTTTTTGACAAGAGGTAATTAATTAACTCTTCTGTTCCTGTCTGAACATTGAGTTGCTCAAGTCAGGTTTTATAGTGTGCTCAAACCATTAGCTTGACCACATCATCCTTCCAGCTTGTGTTCCTCAGAGTTACTGGGTTTTACCTTCTGTTCATGGTGTGGGACCTCAAACTATCACACGGCATCCTTGGCCTTACTGTTTCATTATTGATATAGGCAAAAACAGTGCCATCTCATTTGAATGCGGGATTGTTCAGCTTTCAGAAAACAGTGTCCTTTATACCAGTAGTTCACTGCATATGTCTCTAGGAAAGACTCCACACTAGTCACAAATTCAGAGGTTTGAAGAGAGCAGAGATCCCTTCTAGAAAAGGACACCATCTCCCGGATGACTGAGCTACTTCGGAGGCTGCATATCTTAAACGTGATGGTACCAGTGGTGCACGACTTTCGCACAGTGAGAGGATGTGAGTGTCAAGAGACTGTGGAGGGGAGGATTGACTCAGAGCAGAGCTTCTCAACCTGCCCAAAGCTTCCACCCATTAATGCAGTTCCTCATGTTGTGGTGACCCCCAACCATAAAACTATTTTCATTGCTACTTCACAACTGTAATGTTGCTACTACTATGAATTGTAATGTAAATATCTGTATTTTTCTGGTGGTCTTAGGTGACTCCCCATCCCCCACAAAAGGGTCATTTGAACTCCCACTGGGGTCTCGACCCACAGGCTGAGAGCCACTGCTGTAGAGGGGGAGGAATGAAAGTTTAGAAAGCAACACCTGAACTAAGGCAAAATTGCCTCCAAAATCCCAACTAGCTTAGATCTGGAAGTTTGCTTCTCAGTAGCTCTCGAGAGCCAACAGTTAACGTGAGGTGTGTCTGTATTCTTCATGTTACCTTTTCGTCAATTTTATCTGAACTACTTTGAAATGCACAATAAAAGCCCAAGTCAACTATGGCCAAAAAAGACAGGAATTTCAGAAATCTCACTAATTTGTGTGATTAAACACAGAAAAATCAGCTTCAGTAGCTCTTAATTTAACACTTGAAAACTTGATGTGATGATCAAATTGAATATTTCTACACTCGTTAAGAGTAGTTATTTTGATTTTTAAAACTGGATTTGAGAAGTCTGTCTTGCTATTTTGCATAGTGTATACACACATGTACGTGTGTGTGTGTGTGTGTGTGTGTGTGTGTGTGTGTGTGTGTGTGTGTGTTGTGTGCAGCTTGGATGACTTTCCTTATATGTTAAAGAGGGAGTATGGGGATGGGATGAAACTAACATTTGTTTCATGCCTAGTATGAGCAAGCCAGTATGTCATGCCCTCAAGCTGCTCTCTTTCCCTTCTCTGTCTCTCTCTTTTATGTATATGTGTGTATGCATTGACATGTACATGGTATGTAACTTACTGTCCTAGCCCTGAGAGTGTGGTATCAAGTGTGTGTGTGTGTGTGTGTGTGTGTGTGTGTGTGTGTGTGTGTGTGTGTGTGTGTGTGTGTGTGTTGACATGTACATGGTATGTAATTTACTATTCCTAGCCCTGAGAATGCAGTATCATTAACTCTGTTTTACAGGTGAAGGATACGTGGCGCAGAAAGGTTAAGTAACCTGCCCAGGGTCATGGGATTATTAAGTGGCAGCTCAAAAGCAGTTCAGTTGAAAAACCATGAAGAAAAAAATAATCAAAAGAATTATGAAACCAAGCCCACTCCATCATATTATGCGGGCGTGGAGAGGGCAGTGTGGAATTTATCTTCTTTGCAGCTTTAGTTTCAAGTTTCCACTTCTCTCCTTTTCCTTTTAAGCTTCTTTTCTCTTTGGTGTGATTTATATTCCCTTTTTTCCTTCCTCATCTTTCACTGTTCTAAACTAACAGCAGTGAGCAGTTTGGAAGGGTGAGGAAAGACAAATAGGGGGTGGTGGACTACCAGGATCTCTATAGGTTTTTTATGCCTTAAGCATACAATACAGTAATATCCCTAATCTTCCAAAATAAAAATCAGTGAGCATGGAGACTTCCTTAGCTCATGCTAATGGCCCTGTGACTGCATGTTGAAAATGCATGATAAATAGAAAGTCGGGCATAATTAACATAATAATCCACTTAATGGAATTCACTTATGACTAACCATTCAGGCAAGTTTGATTCTGGATCCTTCTCTGTTGTCCAATGCAGTTTATTTTTTATCATTATATTACATTATATTCCAACTCTATGTTGGAACAACTGGCAAGTCACTGTAATGGTTAAAAAAACAAAAACTTGGGGCTGAATGGAGGACTCAGTGATTAAGAGCATTCACTGCTCTTACAGAGGACCAGGGTTTGATTCCAAGAACCAATGTGGCTGCTCCCAACCATCTGTAAATACAGTTCCTGGGGACTGATGCTGTACTCTGGCCTCCATGGGTACCAGGCACAAATGTGCACAGACATACATGTAGGCAAAACGCCCATACACATGAGTAAAATAATCATTACAAAAACTGAAGAAATGCAATTTCACTCTTGCTCCTCTGTTAATAGCTGAGCTATTTCAGTCTAACTAAAAATAGTGTACGTCTATGGTGAGCATTGTGTTGGTAGGATTCTGGGAAACACAGTAGTCATGCATGCTTTAAAAAGTCAGTGTGGTACAGTTAAAGAAAAATCCTAAATGAATTTGGAGCCCTAAACGTGGACTTGGATCTTAAACACATTTAAAACTGCAGATTTTGGAATACAGTATTGGACCTGTTTATA
This sequence comes from Cricetulus griseus, assembly GCF_003668045.3. Lineage (NCBI taxonomy): Eukaryota > Metazoa > Chordata > Mammalia > Rodentia > Cricetidae > Cricetulus > Cricetulus griseus. Next base: position 38,298,920 of record NW_023276807.1, read on the forward strand.
GTAGGTGTTCAATAAGTGAGCACCGGGTTAACATACTAACATGATAAGTGAGCGGGTGAGTGTTCCTCACAAGTGCATGCTACCTAGCTATGGAAAAACAAAAGTCAAAAACAACAAATTACATGAAATGAGCAAAAGCCATGTCAGGGTGAGCCAGTACCTCAAGAAAAAAGTGCAGATGTCAACCTAAGCGTACACCGGAGGTCTTCGATGAAACCCTTCAAAATGCAACAATCACTTGTTATCTTGACTAATAATCTGTAAGTTATAGGTTTACAGTTTTATAAACATTGATTTTTTTCAGTTACCAATCCAGAATTTATATTATACAACATATATATTATATAATTTATAGAGTGTGTGTGTGTATGTGTGTGTGTGATTTAAAACACTAAAGAGATAACTTTTCAGGTCCTGGTGCTTATGCAGAATGTAACAGAACACACACACACACACACACACACACACACACACACACACACACACACACACACTCTAAGAGGTTAGCTTTGCTCTCTGTCCAGATGCAGGAGCTTGAATCTCTTGTCCTTAGCCCATTAAGAGCTGCTGAGGTTTTCCCCTACTTCACTGCCCTTTTCATAGGAATGCAAGAATCTGGCTGGAAGGCACAGCAGCCGCCTCCCTCCTTCCTAGCCGACCCAGGATTCCCATTGTCGGATGCACTGGGCATGAAAGCTGCATTTTACAGCACAAAGGCTCCAATAACATTTACTTCGGTTGGCTGGGAATGAAATGCACACAGGCACTGCTCAGTCTTGGTTGCTTAAACACCAGCTTCCCTTGGCTTCTTGCCATTTTGTGCATTTCAAAGAGACAAGTCCTTTAAGGAGAAAGTGTTTTCCTTGTAACTTGCAGTGGAGTAAACAGACCATTCAGGCATAGTTTATTGCATTACAAACTCAACTCTGCAAACTAGTCCAAAATTGAATACAACAAAGTAATTAGCAAAATCATTTGGTCCTTAGAATTCATAAACACAAACTGGGCTATTTATAAAGGAAAACTGTTCCTTTCTAAACAGTCACTAAAGCCTTTTTATACTTACAGAATGGTAACTTAAATTGTGAATATTTTACTTACTAAAGGTAAATGTGCACCCCCCCCCCCCGATACAAATACTTTCTTCAAATATGCTTAGGATAGACTTCATTGGATTAATATGGAAAATCAGAACGTTATACTTTAACCTAACCTTGAAGTGACAGTGACCAATCCCTCTGGGACCAGCACTTGTGCAAACTGGTTTGTGGGAAGTAACTTGGAATTTCTGTTGCTCCTCCTAACTGGAGTGCTGTTTCACAGGTATGTGCCATCATGCTTGGCTTTGGAGGGCCTGGGGATTTTTACTCAGGGCTTCTAGCATACTAGGCAAGCACTCTACCCACTGAGACAGATCCCCAGCTACCCTATCTCCTGAGGAAAGAAACAGAAGGGAAGATCATACATAGCAAGTGTCCATAACTTTAAGTAGGCTGACCCCACTGGGATAGGTAAAATGCACATACATGTTGCGTTATTTTATCTCATCTGAGTCCCCATGATTAGTCCAGGAGGGGCAATCACCGAAACAGAACTCCAGATTCATTTCTTCTAAGTAGCATGTTTTCTCTACCGTACACATAACACGTCCTCAGTCACCCAACATGGCTACGAGACATTATCTCTTCTCTACAGTGCATTGACCTAGACTTTTTGGTGGCTTTATTCTTTATGAGAACCTGAATTTCTAATGTCATGTAAATTATTGGATGTAATGACTTCTCATACCAGTCAGATCAGACTGAAATATCGAAGGGTATGTGATCAAACCCATACACAGATTTAAGGCATTTATTACTGGGATCTTATTTATTGCTTGAATGCTAACTCAAATCACTTACTTTTTATAAACTAAACACTAAACTTCACTTTTACTCATAAGTAAATTATAATGTATTTGATTTCCTGCAGTTTCCTCCTTTTTCACAATTTGTTGAAAGAGCTAGCTCTTGGTTCTTAATATTTTTCAAACATTTTTTCTTTTAAAGGAGGGACTAGTGTCTTATTTAAGGTGACAAATGAGCCATCATTCCCGAAGAAACCTAAACAAGCCCTTGTTAATCTGTGTTAATAGCCTTCCTCATTGATGAATTGGGCCCCTGCTCAGTCTAATCCTCACATTGTCTCTATCCAGTGATGCTCACAGAGAAGCCACGGGGCACTCAATGACAGGAGCCAGAGTTCACAGTCCCTCTGCTCCCCACACATTGTAATCAGCACCCTGGGGCATACAGGTGCAGACTCACTTCTCTTCCCCCTGGCTGTACCCACTGTCTGCTCTCCCCACCCACCTCCAAGCATTGCACTGTCATCCATGGGTTGAAAATCATTATCTCTGCTGAACTGGAGGTCCCTTGGTTAGGCTTAGATGTGAAGAGGCGTGGCCTGCATCACAAATGCTTTTGCCTTTATGGCTCCACCATCCAAACATGTTTACACTTCTCTCTGTATAAATGTGCATTGCTGGTAAAATTCACAACCTGCCCATTTCTGAGCTGCAATCCTCATTCACTTTGGGCTGGATCTGATTGTCTCAGTTTGTTGCAGGCATGAGAAAGAATTGTAGAGAGGCTCAGAGCTCTCTGCCTGGTGCCTTGTCAGGCTTTCATCTGCAGCTACAATCTGATTTCCCTTTCATGTATTACAGAAGGGCTTAAATGGCATCGGAGGTAATCTTGAGTTTCTGGGTTACTTTTTAGTAGCTTGCCCTCGATGGAGTGCAGAGGAGGGGAGAATGGGGATGACCCTGGCCTGTCAGTACATGCCGGTAGCAAAACAGCTTCAGAAAACAAGTGAAGCGCTCCTAATGAATTGTGCTTTGGGTTCTTTGAATCTGCACAGCATCTCCATCAGGGTTTTACAGCTGGACTCTAGCTGTAATTGCTACAGGGATGAGATGCACAACATGCGGTGTGGAAGCTAAGTACTTATAGTGTCTTAGTGGCCAAAAATATATGGCATAGTAGGAGCATCAGGCTTCATGAAATTCACACTTGTATATCTTCTTCATGTTGCTCACCCATTTCTGACATGCTGCTGATTTGCCAGCAGGCGCTCTCGATGAAGGTGATAAAAATGGCAAAGCTGAAAGATGCCGTTTCTTAAAAGACACTGTACATCACTTGTGTAAGAGGAAGTTCATTGGGGGTGTAAATGCATAAACAGTCTCTGTAGCCATTCCTCAGTAAAGACAGTTTTAATCTCATCCTTTCGACAACAACAACAAGAGATCACCGCTTTAATCTCATTAGAATACGCTACAAAGTGGCCCGCATTAAAGTATTTCTCCTGATGTAAACAGTAATTCTGCGATTTTGGTAGCCTTAGCTCTCAGACCCCTCGCTCTGCTTTGTCATTAGATATAAATCAGCTTTATGCCTTTTCTAGAGGTGCCTGAGAGCTAATGGTTCCTTATTTGAGATTTTATAATTCTAAAGAGAGTAAAATTGATAGTTTCGCTGGAGGAAAAGTATCATATCCAAAATTCTAATGTGTAAGAATAACGAAAATACCCATGCTGGCCCACCCTGATGCCTATTTAAGGCATAATCAATGAGGCCTGGAATTTAATAGCATCTCCTTGGCATCATTGTCCTCAAGGTATTAGCTGTGACTGCTGCAATCCAGTTAGATTTTTCTGCACAATCCCTTCTTTCTTTTTCCTTTTCAATTTTTTTGTTTTCTTTTGTCTGAGGAAATCAAGCTCCTTGTGTCTATTCAGCAAGATGTCTTTGTAGTCAGTTTACATTAACTTACATCTTTCAAGCGGTTTCTAATGTTAATTCATATTTATACATACTATTTATTGACTCTGAAAACAATAGAGTACACTGAAGAAAATTATTTAAGTTAGTAAGAAATGGCATAATGCAAAGATTTTCCCAGAACTCCCTGAAGAAACCATTGTCCTTGTTTCCATAGAAATGAGTTCCTTGGGTTTTGGTCCTTAGGTGAAGTTGTTGGATTTTTGCTTTTTGTTTTGGGTTTTATTTTTTAAATTACAATGAAATTGTAAACACTCATCAAAAACTCCTTTGTTCTATTTAAAATTCAAATTTCCTTCTCCTGAACTTATTTAGCTACCTTCCTGAGATTGTAATATCTAAGCTAGAAAGCAGTTCCTGAGTAGCCAGAAGCTGAAAGAAAAATTTATAACTTATACAAGTTATCTTATATAAACTTTAAGATTTTAAAATATTTTAATTCTCAAAGCTTGTAGCTTCTTTCTCTAATTTTTCACCACAGGGTGGTTCACTTTAAGTTTTATTTCATTCAGAATTACTTTGTCGCATACATCTTTATTGAAACTTTTAATTTGAAAAATGGAGAGTTAAGAATCTCTACATTCTGTTGAGTTATCTGCACAGATACACACACACACACACACACACACACACACACACACACACACACACACACACATACCTCGTTCATTATAAAACAAAACAGATAAGCTACCAACTGGAAAAAATGTAATGGAAATTGGAATAACAATTTGTACTACACGTTCGTTCTCAAATGTCTTCATTAACATTAGGTTGATTTTATTCTGGTCTGCAGGGCTTGAACCATTTCATAATCTAAAACTTGGGTTACTCTCTAGAGTTTACTTCCACCTTTCTGGCTCATGCAGATGGACAGACTCCCCAGTTTTGCTACTAGACACAGATGTGAAGCATGTGTAGCTTAGTGGGTAAGGAAGAGAGGTGTTCCAGGGAGCCATGGCTGGTGTCCTTGGTTCTTTCCTAAGGGCTAATGTCATTGGTGGATGTCCATGCCTGCTCAGTCCTACAGAAAGGGGCATTCATCTCAGGAGCAGGGATAAAACGGGTGACTGTCACGTCTGCATCATGCTGCCCCCTCAGTACCCGTGGGCTGGCATGGGGAATCTAGCAGCTGTCCTTATGGTGCACCATAAATGAACAAATCCTACTTGGCTGAGTAAGTGGGGGAGGAGCAAGGAAAACTCTAGCTAGCAGTAGCATTGCAACAGAAAAAGACACGGACAGAGCTGAGCCTCATGGAATGACACTGTCTTTCAGTTTAAACCTAAGAGCTGATGTTTGAACACATTTTAAAAGTGGCGTATGTGATGCCACCATCTATAGAAAAAGAACTGGTCCTATACAAGAAAAGCATGGTCTGATTTGTGGGACACTTTCCAAGTGTTTGCAAGCCCTAGGTTCTGTTGTCACTGTCTACAAATAGAGCAAAGCTGGAGGGCAAGAGATGAGAGGATTTAGCAGTTGAAAGAGGGGGACATAACTTGGATGGACATCTTTTACAGTGACTTCTCATACAACTATGTGAATTGCTTATTTTAAAACTTGTTTTTAATTTTTATTTGCAACTAAATTTATTAACATGGTAAGTTTATTGATTCAAATTACAAAATTACAGAATTTCATACTATAAATGATAGCTAAATAAAAGCGAATCACTCATATCTTTATAGCTCTGCACAATTTGAAAAATACTTTCAAATATGCAATGCCACAACAAAATGACTATGGCATGTGGTTCATGGAAAATAACAAAGCTAAACTATTTCAATGGTGACTGTACTTTTACAGAAACAAAATTTTAGAAAGAGAAATCGGGAAAGTAATATACCAAACTGTAGGACTATGGAAGGTTTTTGGTTTTCTTTATTTACAATTTTATTTTCCTATAGTTCTATTTTTCTGAGTTTCTGTATAATATTTTGATGATGAAATCATAAGCATTTTAGTGAAAAAATGTTGATGTCTATCACATTTGCTTATGCAGAGAGACCATGACTGTATATTTAATTTTCTAAATAAGTCTTAGGGCAATAATTACATGTGTGCTTAAAAACATACGTGCCACATGGACATGAGAAGGAGATTCATATTATATAATAATATTTTGTACTTATTCTAAAAGAATGGTTATTTTTTGCTCTACTGGGGATCAAGCTCAATGCCTTGAATATACTAGCAAGCATTTTACTACCAAGCCACACATACTGCTCAAGAAAGGTTTTGAAAGTACATGTAAGACTTACATATGTACAGAACACCAATGCTTATACATCAAGTATTTGCATATTCACACTGAGTTTAAAAAATAACCCATGCTGTATTACAGAGTGAATGAAAGGGATTTTGCCAAAGATTGGTTTCATCCCCCCCCCCCCGCCCCCTGCAAAAAAATGTTTGCATGAAGATAGCCTTATGCTAAAGGAGGCATTAAGCCTACTTATTTTTTAAGTGAACCAAGTCTTAATTCTGAACCTCCCATTCCACCATGGGGTTAAAACCCCACAGGTGGGCATAGTCAATTTATGTTTATTATCAAGTTTCCAATCCCACACTAGGAATAGGATTATAAAATTATCCACAGTAAACACTAGGAATAGGATTATAAAATTATCCACAGTATGGTAAGTGCTAAAAGATCAAATTGTACCTTCCAAAAATTCAAATATGGAAGCCATTAGCCCCAGTATAATATTTGAAGAAAGAGCCTTTGGGAGATGGTGACGTTTAAGTGAAGTCTTGAGGGTGGAGCCCCTGTGATGGGTGTAAGTGGCCTTATAAGAGGGTAGCAGGACTCCCTGCAATATGAGGACCTAGTGAGAAGGTAGCTCTTTACCATTTAGGCAGAGATGGCCCTTCTCAGGAACTGCAGCAGCTGACTGACACTTTAGATCTTATGCTTTTACTATCAAGAACTGCAAGAACAAATGCACTTATTCGAGTCACCCGATCTCTGATAGTTCTGGTTCTTTGCTTTTCTCCCCCAGAATTTCTAGGTGAACAATACAGTAAGAAACATTGAGAATTTACCACTGGTGCCCTTAAGAAAAATATTCATAAATCTGTACCAACTACCATGGCCTCATGGGTCCATATTAATCCAAGAACTTTCTGAATTGTGTTTGTTCCTCTCTGTCATTTGGTCTCACAGAAAATAAATGTATGGCTGTCCCTCATGAGACCAGGCATAGGGGAGGCTGAGAGCGTGAGTGGGTTGTCCCTTTCAGGCCATCTTCCTAGACTCCCTACAGTCATCTTTCTGCTTTCACTACTTTACCAGACACGGGAGGGTAACACCTTACCACTTCTGGGACCCTCTTTTCCTTGTTATCCTGCTTGGTGAGAGCAGCTTGGAGCAGGAATCCTCAACCCACCACGTCTTGATTAATTGATACTCTCTCCCGATCCTGCACTGCTAGTCAAAGCCAGTGGGCTGGAGGCAGAGCAATTAGCTCAGAGACCCTAGCAATTTTTCACAGCCTCTCCCATTTTCGAATAGGTCTAAGCATTGAAAACACAAAGATCAACCATCCTTGTTCCTGTGATCATTTCAAAATACTGCTCTGTCCATACAGCTATCTGAGAGATTAGGGTTGGGGAAAGAAAAGGGGAAATTTTTACTTTTGACTTGATGTAATTCCATAATATTTTTAAAATAAACTTCCTTTTGGAGGAAAAAAAATCACTTGCATGTATTTTGTGTCATTTGATCCTTATAGCAATACTACTGTAGTGATGTGCAGTTACTGTTATCTGGATTTTAACAAAGGCAGAAATGAAGTCACTCGCAAGTTATAATTATCTTTTGATCTGAGACACGGAATTTAAAAAAATGGGAGTCAAACATGTAATGAGTACCTTAAGTATGAAAGGCATGTGCTAAGGGTGGGGGGACTGTTTAAAATGACTTAATAAGGACGACTGTCTCTTTAAGCCCTGGTTGAGTGAGAAGCCTTTCCAGTGCCATAGGTTTTTAAAATTGATTTCTCATTTGAGATGATGTGCTCATCCCCCATCCCCAGAGGTGTCTCCATTCAGAGCTGTGTGCTTTCATATTTTCACTGCTACCAAGTCCTTCCCTGCCCTGCCCCTGTCCTGGTCCATCCTGCACACCGATTGACTGCACTCCATCATACAGTTTCTGATTCAAATGGGCAAGACCTCAGACCCTAGAGTGGCTCTGGGAGTTTTCCTAAAACAGTCTCGGCTTTTGAGTTTCAGTGTTACTCTGAACCGTGGGTAGGAATGAGGCACACTTTAATCCCAGCCTGCTTATCTATCCCCTCTCACTGCTCTACCGAGTGCCTCCCACCTGCTTCCTTCCACACAAGACAGTCCGCCCTCTCTCTAACGTGACAGCCCTTCAACGACATCGGACACACACCTTTACATTTTCATCCTCGTTTCCATGTTGGACACCCGCCCCCAGTTCCTTTCTGACTGTATCTGTTCCAGCATCTCTAAAATGTTCCCATTTGTGGCATGCAGTAAATATTTAGTCCGTATTTGCCCCATGAGCTAAAGAATTGCTAAAGTACCCCAACATTACAGTGTGTCTTTGGTTCCTGATCTGTGTTTTATTAAGAAGGCATGGGCACATGTCCTCCATCTGGTCGGTGATCTGAGGAAATTCTACAACGACAGAACATCTGTTCTCTCTCTCTCTCTCTCTCTCTCTCCTCTCTCTCTCTCTCTCTCTCTCTCTCTCTCTGTCCTTTAAGCTTCACAGAAATGTCAGATATTTCTATGCCAGGGTGATTTTTAAATATCCAGGTTTATTCCCTCTCCCTGGTTTTCTGTTTGTTTTTGAAGCTCACATTGCAGCATTGTTTTATAAGTACCATAATTGAGTAGGTGTAGTCTTACTTATCTCCTGAATTGGAAACATTTCCCGTTTGGTTTGGGTTTTTATTCACCAGTGTGTGAAAAGTTCCGGCTTTCATTAGCATTCGTAGATAACTAGGCCATCACTAAAATGAGGCAGCACACCTTGATTAATGGGCTCAGTTACGTCATCATGTTCCAGGTAGCATAGTGTAGAAGGTTCCCGTTCTAATGGAATCAGAGGGAATCATGAAAGATGTTCCTGATGGAAGCGATCGTTTCTGTTTACCACCTGGTTCATTGTACAGATTTTTTTTTCTAACCTCCAAGATAATAAGCACTGCCTCCCCCCCCCCAGGAAAGCTGAGACTATAAGAAATCAGTTAATTGTCTTAAATAGCTGGGATGTCTGTGAAGATTTCGAAGCTCCAAATGAAGTTGTATGTAAATTTTAGCCCCTATTTTAGCCCTGTCTATACTAAAACTGTAGTTGAGGTTGCTGTTTCAAGTCCTCTTAGTTAGGATAGGGCACGGGAACTCTGTGGTTGTTCAACATTTGAGTATCTTGAAGACAAAAGATGTGAAGTTGAACCTGTGGAGAAATGAGCTTGGTTTGCTCTGCACTTTTGAAATCCGTGCCCTCCGCACCAGATAGCAACAGTGTGTTTTCAAACCAACTCAAATCGCAGACCCTGTGAAATCCGTGCCCTCCGCACCAGATAGCAACAGTGTGTTTTCAAACCAACTCAAATCGCAGACCCTGTGTTTTTACTGTCGTTTCACACATCCACATTACTCTCATTAGACAAAACACCGAGAAAACCACATTTCTGACCCACATACATAAATGGATTAGACATCGAGAGTACTCTGTTTTAGAGAAAATTCTCCTTGAGATGCTTTAGGAAGGGGAGGGAGAGGCATGGGGTCTCCACATCTGTTAAATGAGCATTGGCGTGTAGGACTGAATGCCTTCTTCTTGTTCCACTTCAGCCCAGCTGTTGAAGTAAACTTGAAGGCGCCCTTAATTACTGCAGATTTCAATAGTGTGCTAGGGATTCAGTTACCTAGTTCCAACACTCTGATCAAAGGGAACCCATTTACTTTTATATACTATTGTTAGTAAAAAGCATTCCTCCTTTGGATGTTTTGCTCCTGCAGTATTCTATAAAAGGCCAGACAGATTTCATCATGTGCTTCCGAGAATAACCCCTGCTACTAATCACATGTTACTTGGGAGAGCCCTAAGTTATCCCCGGTCTTCTTTTCTTTGGTCTTAGTTCAGTGTCACTTTCATCATTTATGTTGTTGAACTAGAGATGTTTGTGCACATAGGCTATTTCATGCCCATGGGGAAAAAAAAATAGAGAAAAATAAACATACCCTCCCCCCGCCATTTAAAACTTGGTTTGATAATGTAGCCCGAAGAGTGTTTGCCCTGAGTTGTCTATCCCAATCAAAGCTTAATTTACTTTGAGGTCTACCTTATTGTTGCTGGATCCATGACTGTTTCTGAAGCCATGGAATGAAGCCCTAACCTGGCAGGCACTCAGCCCTGGGAACCAGCACAGCCAAACCAACACGCAAACTCTGGTCTGACTTCCTCAGGGATATCCAAAGAATGGCTGAGAACGAACTATCACATATTGACTATTTCCAAGGCAATCATAATCCCAAGCTATCATATCAGTGTTATGCTCACGGTCCCTTCTTCCAGGCCATAATGTAGCATGTTAAATGGATAAACTGCACAGCTCCCATCAGCTCTCCAATTTGGCTAAACATGGGGACTCTGCCTTTGTGCCCAGTCTCCCAACTGTCACTTAGTATTTAAAACAATTGCATCTGTGTGGTACCTGCCACCATGTCTACAAAATTAAAAAGCTCTGAGTATAAAGTGGTTTTCCCAGATAGTATATGGAGGGGGAGGCAGGACTTTAATCACACAAAGACCACAGTCACTCAGCACATCCCCAAACACACCAGGCTAGCACTGAACTCACAGAGGCCGTCCTGCCTCAGGCTCCAACTTGTTAGGATTATAGGCATGTGCCACTACACCCAGCCTTAGAGAGTAGATGTAATTTATTAGAAGTATCTTCACTGGAGGTGCAGGGTACACAGTTTATGTGGGCTATAAACTATATAGCATTTCTGTTTGTTTGTTTGTTTGTTTGTTTGTTTTTTTCAGAATTAATTTGTCTGTAAAAGTGATATGCTCTTCTTTATTTTCATGTGTAATGAAGGCCATATTTTTCTTTGGTGTGATGGAAGGCTTCCCCCACCCCATAAATGTAGCAAAAAGGTGAAGCTTATGTTGCTCCATACCATAAGGATATGTGGGGGGAAGAATTAAATACCAAAACAAAAACAAAATGCTTCTTTCTATATGCAAAGCTTAACAGTTGTTCATACAGTTAAACACTCACCCTGTGATCCAGTTTTTATAGTTTCCTTTATTAGAAAGACATAAAAACACATTGAGAAATGTTTGTAGAAGCCCTTTTTGGGGTGGAGCTCAAGACAGGGATTCTGTGTGGCCCTGACTGTGCTGGAACTCACTTTGTAGACCAGACTGGTTCAAATTCACAGAGATCTGCCTGCCTCTGCCTCTGCCTCTCTGCCTCTCTGCCTCTCTGCCTCTCTCTGCCTCTCTGCCTCTCTGCCTCTCTGCCTCTCTGCCTCTCTGCCTCTCTGCCTCTCTCTCTGCCTCTCTGCCTCTCCTCTCTGCCTCTCTCTGCCTCTGCCTCTGCCTCTCTCTCTCTGCCTCTCTGCCTCTCTCTGCCTCTCTGCCTCTCTGCTCTCCTCTCTGCCTCTCTGCCTCTGCCTCTGCCTCTGCCTCTGCCTCTGCCTCTGCCTCTGCCTCTGCCTCTGCCTCTCTGCCTCTGCCTCTCTGCCTCTGCCTCTGCCTCTCTGCCTCTGCCTCTCTGCCTCTGCCTCTGCTGGAATCAAAGGTGTGTGCCATTGCCACTGCCAGGCAAGAGCCTTATCTTTAATCTTGAATTGGAAACAAATGAAATGTCTGTCAACAGAAGAGATATGGGGAATTCATGCAAGGAATAGTATGTAGCAGTAAAAGAGAGTAAGCCACTACTATGCATATCTCAAAAACATGCCATGCAAAGCAGCCCAGGTATAAAATGATGCATGCTGTATGTTTCCTATGGCATGAATACATAAATCCACAAAATACATAAAATACTAAAAACTTCATCAAGGGTCTGCCCTGGTGTGGGAAGAGGAACATTATTGTCTGAGAACATACAAGAGGATTCTTTTCTAGTAAGGGGATTGTTTAATGTCTTGTTTTGGATAATTGTCAGGCATTCACAGTTCTGAGCCACATAAGGTCTAGGCACTGTGTTCCAGTTATTTTGCATCAATAAAAATAGGCAAGAAAAATCTGTGAACTTATACAGTGGAATTCTGAGGTCAGCAGAAAGAAAACTCTTAACTTAAAACGTCAGTGGTTCAACTTTGAGAAAAGTGGGATGCTCGAGCCATTTCCTCATCTTGAGGGTGAAGAACTGACAAAGGTGGACAGATGTTTCTTTGAGATCGAATCCATTGTATGTGTATGACATTCTCAAGAATAAAGGAAAATTAAAAAGAAATTTTAAAACAAAATGGAGTCGTGAGGAGAAGTGAAGAGGGTAGTAGTATATCTGTACCACTGTGGAGACAAGCAACCTGGTTTTGTGATGCTGAGTAAATGAATGTGACAGCCACTGGTTACCAAGTCAGTGAGGCAGTTGGAGTCGGCAGGTCTATGTCTTCTTCGGCAGCCTTCTCAAAAGAGGTAAGATTTGAAGAAGAGATCAAACTTAAATGAAGTACATGTAGAGCTCTTAGTTACTTTCTTGTTGCTATGACAAAAATATCTTGACAAAAGTGACTTAAGGGAGAAAGTTCCGCATTCCAATTACAGTCCATCATGGCAGGGAAGTCACAACGGTAGGTTTGAGGGAGCCATAATCAGGGCACCCATAATCAGGAAGGAGTAGAATGTGTGCATACTGTTGTTCCGTTTCCTCTCCTCATTTGTACAGTACAGATTCCTCTGCCCAAGGAATGGTCTTTCCCACAATTAAGATAGGTCTTCCTACAGCAATTAGTGCAATCAAAATCATCCCCCCACAGGCATGCCCAGAGGCCTAACTACGTGTAATTCTAGAATCTGTCAGGTTGACAATTAACTGTAATTACTGGGTTATTATTTATATACAGTTAAGTCAAATGTATTGTTAAACTTTGCTTTTCTTCTTTTCATTTTAATTTGGCTACAAGAAGTTCTAAAATTGCATCTGTGGCTCCCAGGCATGTCTTCTGGACAGTAGAATGATTGTTGCCGTAGCAAGGCAGAGTATGGCGATGCCAACTCTAGGACAGTGATAGTGGAGATCAAGAGGTGCTGGCCAAATCAAAGAGCTATTTCTTAGGACAGAATTGAGCAGTCCAGGCTAGTGATTGTATTTGTCCTGCCCAGGGTTATGGAGCAGGACAAACCAAAGACTGCCCTAGTTTTCTACCTTATGTGGTATTGATTGGTAGGAGATGTTATATACTACACTAGACAAGCACCAGAATTCAAGGGATACAGAAAGATGGTGAAAAATGCTACACACCGAATCCCAAGTATTATCTTCCCTGCCATTTTCATTTCTGTGGATGTGAGATGTTAAGACTTAGGTTATTTTGTTTAGTTGAAAAGATCAGTCAGCTAGGAATTGGCCGAGCTGGGGTTTAGACCCATTACAGTGGTGACTCTAAATGAGTCAGAAACTTGGAAAAGTCTGGAGAATAAATGATGCTTTGAGCTGCATAGGTCTCACAGTGGGGTTGCTATTAGCCAAAACACACTTCAGTGGGAAAACTGACAGGACACACATGATAATTGCAAATTCAAGATTCATTAGAAGAGGATGAGCCTTCAATGCAGAGATACAAAATGAGCCCCTTTTCATGCACACAGCTCCAAACATGATCAAGTTACAGTACCTATGGGAAACAGCAGGCATAGCTTTCTGTACTGTCTTACAGAGGGAAAGAAACAAGAAGGGAGGGTCAATATCACAAGAATATTTGTATTTGAAAATTTTAATCTATAGGTTGTTTTCTTTGTATCTTCTTATCCTTTAAGTTTCCTTTTAAATACAAGCTAATGAAAATTTTACTTCCTTGGGTTACATTTTCCTAGTACATTTTGAGAACGCATCAGACAATGCAAACTCCTATTTGAAAAGTAATTATATAAAAATAACCATTACAATTACTATTTAAGGGATGTACATATTTTCTACTGTGTGAAACTAACACATAAGACTGGGAATTTTAAAACAATGCAACATAATTACAAAAGGCTGTGAAACAAAAAGGCCATTCTGGAACCCAGCAATTAGGGATGGTAAGAATTCTTTTAAAAAGGCTTTGGATGGAGTGAGTGACAGATTTGCATGCAACAGTATATTTCATAAACAGCCCCAAACCAAAGATGAAGCTTAAAATGAGAACACTGTTGTAAGGAAGTTGCTTATCTGTCATATTGGTCCTTTCAACCACACGAAATAGCCGTCAATCTGGAGGGACCTGTTTAAATGCCAAGGACAGCAGTACAATCTTTTAGTGCACTGCATCTCTTGTTAGAGTAGGCTCACCTCCACACGGGTCTAAATTAATTAGTAGTGCCTTCAAAAATGACATACCCACGAATGATTCTATGATAGAGCTGTCCTCAATGACATAGTCAATGTTAAGAAGCCTACACATTTGCAGATGGGGGAACCTGTTATTAGTGGCTTGTAACTCTTCCGAAATTGTAGCAAACTGACATGCTAGTCAGTTCTACCCAGAACTAGGTAGGGAAAAAAATCAGAGATATTCATGTTAAGAAAGTTCTTTTAGTAGCTTTGAAGAGCAATGGTGTTGCTTCCCTTGATTTCATGGTGAGCCTTGTGTACAAGCACCTATTCAAGATTGGCAGTTGCTTGATTCCCGATTTTGTTGGATTTTTAGGAATTTGGTGGTAGAAGGAAAGGGGAGAACAAAACGTGCCCAATAAGTTAATAATAGCTGGGGCTGGAGAGATGGCTTAGTGGTTAAGGGTGCTTGCTGCTCTTATGAAGAGGTTCAGTTCCCAGCACTCACACTGAGCGACTCACACAGCCTAACAACTCTTATTTCCAGGGTGCCTGATGCCCTCTGCTGGCTTCTGTGGGCACTGCACTCATGTGTTGAACAACAAGCACACACAGGCACACACATGAATAAAAATAAATGAATAGATGATTTAAAGAACAGTGACATCTGATGAGGTGACAGCCTTGCAGTTTGGGGAGGGTGAGTGAAGTGGTGAGAGATTCATGTCATCTATCTCGGTTTCAGGGTGTGACTTTGGTGATTCTGTTTATACCAAAGACCAGTCCAGCTGTCTTCTTTCTTGACCATTTGTTAGCAGTTAAAATTTCCATATTCCTTAAAATGCTGAAACTCCTAAAATAGTTGTAAATACACATTTTCTACTGTAGGAAAATGACACTTGGATTCAAAGCCAGGTCCACCTGACTCCAAATGCATTGCTTAGTTTTATGTATTTCAGCATCGTAAGAGTAGATACTGAGTTTTGTTTAAATAATCATAGCCTGTGGGAATGTAGCCAAGCACTTGTATATATAGGTACTTTCATAGAAAATACTTTGTGGAGGCTGGAGAGGTGGCTCCACAGTTAAGAGCACTGTCTGCTCTTGCACAGGATCCAGGTTCAGTTCCCAGCACCCACATGGTATCTCAAAACCATCTATCATTCCAGTGCCCTCCTCTGATCTCCACAGGCACCAAACACACATATGGTACACATCCATGCTGGCAAAACACTCATACAACATAAAAAAAATTAAAAGGCATTTATAATACATATTTACTATCTGCATTTTTCTTAAATTTCATTCTTAATCTTTGTGCATATGTGTATATGATGTATGTGTACATGTGTATTTTTGTGTGTGTGTGTGTGTGTGTGTGTGTGTGTGTGTGTGTGTGTGTGTGTATGCATACATGTGTGTGCCAGAACTTGGATAAGTGTGTGTACAGACCATCAGAGGGCAGTTTTAAGCATCCATCCTTGCTTTCTGCTGTGTTTAAGAGGCCTCCTCATCTCTGGGTACAGCAGACCAGCGGGCCCATGAGCTCCTGAGGATTCTCCTATCCACCTGCTACCTCTCCATGAGAATTCCAGCATCACAGATGTGTGTGCACTCCTGCATCTAGCTTTTACACGGCGTCATTGGATCTGAACTCATTGTCCTCACACATGCATGGCAAGTGCTTTGCCTACCAAGCCATCTCTGCGGCCATATTTAAAATAAATTACCATGAACTGGTTTTCACGACTTCTAATTCATTCCTCAACATAAACATTAAACAAGCTTTTGATAGAAAAGTCAAATTCTTCAATCACATTTTTTGGGCATCATAAAACCAGTATAGTGATAAAATTCTATGTGGTACCATCACGGCTGTTTATAAGAAACGGGGGTATAATAGAGAGAAAGCAAATGTTGGAAATCTAATATACTTGTGTTTTAGACTGGTTTTCTACATTGAACAAATATCAGAAATGTTTGTGACTTCAGAGCAATATACCAGAAAACTTTAATATTTTCCCTCAAGGATTTGAAGATGGTTACTATACTAGGGGAGCAGTGGGAAGAGGGAGGGGGAGCCCTTAAGCTTTATATCAAATGAATTTTGTATAATTTAATATTAAAAGAAAACATATTTATAGTTCAAGTTATCCCCACATGCTCTAATGCTTTATTTATTAAAGAAAACACTTGAGATTCTCACCTCACACATTATTGAAATGATTGCACTTCCACAGAATTCCTTTTCACATTTGTTATTATTTATTACTGCTTATTTTTTAGACGAAAAGTCAATTTCATTCAAGAATGAAGATAAATAGATTAACTATAATGAAATGTGGAAAACTAAAGTAAATCTCTCTTAAAGGGAATTTAATTCACAGTGCTTCCCTTTTTATTTCAAATGCAGAAAAGTATTTTTGATTTTTTTAAAAAAAAGACTTAGTTGCTAAATATGGTACCTTTTTTGTTTGTAGCTCGGAATGCTTTCTTACAGTCCATCCAAAGCCCCATAGCTTTTCACTAAAATGAACATCAAAAATTCAATTTAGTTATAGGAAGGTGGGAATTGGTGTTCTTTATAGGTCTTTCTTTCAATCATTTAAAGTGTCTACTTATATCACTCATCCTTTTAACACTGGGGCTCCTACTCCTATCAGAATTGCAATTTACCATGGCTTCATTATTTATTATTTATTTATTCATTAATTTATTCTTCACTACATTGCAGAAGGGACTCTCATTGGAAGGGCTTACTTACAGATGGTTGTCATTCGCTATGCATGGCCTTATGCATTTATTTATTGCCGTCTCAACTAAATTGTATCTATGAAACTTCTCCTTTTATTGGTTCCTTGCTTAGGAAATGGAGGAAGCATCTTTAAGCAAATGATTTCTCCTGAGCCATTGTATAAAGAATTATTTAAAAATTTAAGATGCTTCATCGAGACATTTATAGATAGGTACCATGTGTTGTGTGTTTAACTGAAAACACACAAAAGTGCATTTTTTTTGCCTTTCCCATGTAATTTCAAATGATAAAAGCAGGTCAACTCTCAGCAACCTTAAAAGTGATTCCATTTTTGTTGCTTGTCACTCCCCCACCCCACACACCACCCAACTTTCTTCCACATCTGCCCTCTACAAGATTGGCTAGTTAGAAGGTAAGATCATCTACAAAATGTATTTCAAAAAGAACCTTTACATGTGAGTGAGGTTGTTTATTTGATTCAGGGAATTGCTTCTCCTCACAGCCATAAAGCTCTGTGTGTGTGTGTGTGTGTGTGTGTGTGTGTGTGTGTGTGTGTGTGTGTGTGTGTGTGTGTGTGTGCGTGTGTGTGTGTATGCATGTGTATGTATTTGTATGCATATGTATATGTATGTGTGTATACATATAATTTTTTGCAAAGCATTCATAGATGTGAATGTCTTTATCCTGATTTCATCTCTATCTCTAACTTTTGCTAAACTTAAGGTTAACATAAGATTTTAAACACTTCATTTTATCACCAATTTTTGCTTCATAAAGGATAAGAAAAACCCCTTGTTATAGCATGAGCTATTAAGATATTTTTGTTTGAAATTTAAATGGCCACATATTTCTTCTCATGCATGTATGTATACTGAAAATTTGATTAAGATCAATGGTCTATTGGTTTCATCCTGGTATTTTGCTAGATGTTAACTACTAAGGAACACCAGCTAAAGACTACAGAAATCCATTATTTCCTAAAACTACGTGTGAACCTATACTTCAATAAAGTTTTCAGTTGGAAAAACAACCATTGGCAAACTTCTGCTTAAAGAGCCAGATAGTATCGATGGCAGGCTTTTTAGAGGACTGGGTTGGCAAGAACTCAGACTCTTTGTTGTAATACAAAAGTGCTCAACTCTTGAAGGAATGGATGTGTCTCTGTTGCTGCAAAAGTGTGGCTGTACAAACAGATAGCAGCCATACTAGTTTGCAGCCCTGTGGTTCTAAAAACTGAGTTTAAACATTCTGTCTGCTAGTAGCTCCAAGAAAAAGAGCAAAAGCTTACTGTATATTTACATGCTTTGACTTCAGCCTCTAATTTTCTTTTTCAAATATAAAGAGAAACATGCTCATTTATTTTAAATGTTCTAGAAAGCCCTACTTTGATACCATTCTTCAATATTTTGGGAGATCAAAATAAGTTGATTTTGAGTTCCTTGGAAGAAGCCCTTTTCAGACAAGGAATTGTATTAAAAAGGAGAATGAACGGGATTTCTGTGCGTTCTGGTGCTGAGCATGAATAGTAATGAGGTAAAAGAGTAAATAACCAAGATGGGATAGCCTTTCTCTTGAGTTTCCTCATTCTGTCATAGATTGAACCTGTACTGAAAGAGTTTAGGCTTCAACCCATTATTCTCATTTTCTAATGGTAGTGGAACATTGTATTAAGCAAAATTAAACAGGAGTAAAACTCAGGGTTGTGTTTAGACAATGTTAAGAAAATATACTGTGTGAGATTTGGGTGTCTATTCAGTAGGTTTTTGGAAGTTGAGTTGTATTTACTCCATCCTGCCACACCACGAGCACAGTATCAAGGAATCAAGTTTGTTTCCCTATCACTAAGGAAGCTCTTCCTCTTGGTGTGGCTCTTTCCCCTTCTGCTTCTTTGTCTGTTTTTAATGTGAATGGCATACATGGAAAACATCTTGAATATGGAATAAAACAAAAAGAATTTGCCATGGACAGACACATGCAGTAAGTCTTTGTTCGGTGCTGTGGCATGTTACAATTAAATATGTGCTTTACTATGTAAGAAAAGAGACAATGGGAATGCTTCAGGGTGGAGATGAAGGAGGGGGAAAAACAAAGATTAAAATTTAGCAGAAATATCATGGTTCTGTGTAGACTTCCAGAGTGATAGGGTCATAACAAACATGGATTAAAAGATGAGATTTTGTGATTTAAAGTAATCTTAAAAGATGAGAGATAATTCTGGACATATTCTGACCATCCCCTGCTTGATTCCTTTGGCTTTTGCCTTCTCTGCCCTTCATTGTGTATGCTGACCACTAATTCAGTTCGGAGAGTGCACTGAGTCCTCAACAACCCTGTGGATCTACTACATTCAAAATATTGAAAATTCATTTAGCCCAAAAGAAAATGTGTAAATTTAGGGAATCTATTAACACTAATAGCTATGACATTCTCACACAAAAATAGCAGCAGCGCTTATTTTATCCAGTTTCAGTAATGTTTGTGAACATTCCTCACTCAGAATTCTATGAGATTGCTCACTTAGATGTCAGAGCAGATAATCATATCTAAACCATTATCCACATGTCCAAAACGTATTTATTTGCTTTCCACCTCTTCTTCTCAAGACTTTGTAGAGATACCATCTTCCCAATACATCCTGTTTTCATGATGACCAACTTAACAATAGTGGTCCTTCCCTGCAGTTCTAACCGCCCACCCACCCAGCCCACCTCTGCCTTGTACTTTATCAGATCACATTCCCCATCATTGATTTATTCATTGGGTTATTAAGTCATTATTTATTGTGCTTACTGTGTATTTTTTAATCACCTTCTCTGGCATGCTACAGTGTAAGCCCAGCACAGACACATTTTTTATGTATGTGTTTGTTTTTAACTAATGCATCCTTCGTGCTGTGGAAGATGTTGGGAAATATTTGTAGAGTGGATGAATAAACCATTTCCCAATGAGTCTTCTTGACTCCCATGCTCAAAAAGAAGGCTGGCATCTCACAGCTGAATTGCTGCTGTCATGTGGCCTGCATACCCTGGCAAGCACTCAGGATGATCTCCCTCTGACTTCTTTGTTTGAAGGAACTCTCTCTGAGGAACCTCAACTCAAGAGAAAACTCTTCCACTTGGAGTTTAGGATTCTGTCCAGAATCCACCCCATGAAAAGCTGCTTTATAAACCAGTATCAGTAATGACCCTCACCACCTTTTTAGTGGTGACCACTTTAAGAAGACCCTTTGCTTCTCTCTTTAAAGCCTGAATAGATGTTAGCCTACACTTCTAACACTACAAACTAATTCTAAATTCAAGACAACCTTTCTTAATTATCTCTCTTTAAAATACTTTTCTGTAGTTGCTAGAAATGTAGATTTGTGTTGTAGCCACTACAGACCATGTAAGCTCTTTATCCACAACTAGAAGATAGGCTCTGTTAACCTAAGAAGCCAACCTCCTTTTGTATTCTACAGCACTGCAACATTCTTTCATAAATAAAATTTGTTCTGTGGTTTGGCAGAAGTAAACCATTGCTGAGATGAGAGAGAATAAAATTTGAAAAAGGAAGTATCAGTTGACCATGGGCAGGATGGAGTGAATGTAGTCAGCAGGGATGTCAGCCTCTTTTTATGTAGCTCATACCCACTCTTCAGACAGTGATTGCCATTTTATTTCATGAATGAGTAGGATGAAGTATTGTGGGATATTAGTTTAAGATGTATTACATTTGTTTATGCTCTGGAATATTTGTTGAATGATGCAAAGATGTGTTGGACTCTTGTGTGTTGCATTTGTTTTACTCTCTGAAACTGTGTTACTTTGCCTGTCTAAAACATATGATATTGACCTAATAAAGAGCTGAATGGCCAATAGCGAGGCAGAAGAAAGGACAGCCAGGGCTGGCAGGCAGAGAGAATAAATAGGAGAAAAGAGCTAGGAGTAAGAAAAGGAGAAGGGGAGGAATGATGGGGCCAGTCACCCAGACACTTAGCCAGCCACGGAGTAAGGAGGAAAGAAAGATATATAAAATAAAGTAAGGTAAAAAGCCCAGAGGCAAAATGTAGTTTTAACAAATGGGATAATTTAAGTTAGAAAAGCTGACTAGAAACAAGCTGGGCATTCTTAAGTAAGAATAACTCTCTGTGTATTTATTTGGGAGCTGGGTTTTAAAAAAAAAATCTCCATGAGAGAAGGATGGGGTACGAAATGGAAATAAAGAAGAAGAAATACTGTAGAACACTTTGAATAAACTAAGCATCAAACATGATTAAATATGAAGGATCATAGAGAGTAAGTCAAAACTGCCACCAAGCTTTGCGTCACAATATGGTGATTTCAGGGGAAATACGAGATAACTGAGGAAGAAAGGATGTGTTGGACAGAATGTATGGGAATACGATGGATTTAGTTTGGGACAGATTGATAATTTACATTTAGAAGACAAGAAATATGTTTTCCTCTAAGACTTTTAACAGTAAGAATAATAACATTGCATTGGCTGCCTTGGATTTTTTTTTCTCAAGTTGTGTCTCTGGGTTGGGTTTCTCTTTTCCCCTCTAGCATGGATATCTAGACAGACATCATATTTCCAACGAAACTTTTAAAGTCACACCAGCGTATCTTAAAGCAAGGTTATTATGGCACCTCTGGTAGGAGAAAAGTGAAATTAATTGAAATGTTCAAATCATTATAATTTTTTTTAGTTCTCATTTCAAATTTAATGGGTCGGTGCCCACTACCAGAGGGGGGATTCATGGGGAACTAATTTACCTATGAGAAGGAACTGGGCAGCATTCCGGATGCTTGGAGGACATTGCAGAATGCTCAAGTTCTTTTTGGTTTTTGTTTTTGTTTTTTCCCTGGCGGCTGCTGCCTCTGCTGTGTGTAGGACATAACTGAGCTTCAGGATGTGCCCTGGACAGAATCTTAGTCAGTCTTGGCTTTTGTTGATATCTAAAAAAAGAGGTTTGAGTCCACCTCTCAGCCCCGGGAGTTAAAGTAAGTGGAGACAAAAGTTCTCTTTTGAGAGCTGTCATTTCTTACGTTGACATTATTAATAATGTGCTGTCATGCTATTTTGGAAGCTTGGCTCTTATCTTTTGTTCTACTCTTCAAGACTCTTATATGGAAGGGGTGCCGAACACTGGAAGGAAGCTGTGTGTACGAACCCCACTAGCTCCTTGTGTAACCCGCAGCTAATGTTCTCTGAGAAAATACCATTTTAAATCTCTGCCCCACTCCCCTTGTGATTCTTTCACCAATGACGTTTTCAGAGCTCTTCACAAAGATCTCGTTTTTCCTCAGTGAGGATGGAAACTAGACGACGATGTGACCATTTCACTGGGAGTGTAACTTCCCTTTTTGACAGCTCCATTAGCTCTGCTGAGTTATAAATCTTCATATTTCAGACTTGGAATCAGAAAGTGTTTTCACGATGCTAATCTTAGCAAGCAACAAGCATGAATGAAGGCATGACAGCCATCCTCTCTCTTTGAGGAACTTATCTGATGTAGCTCAGTGCTGGGGGGAATATTTACTGCTAAAGCTGATGAATCAGCTTTGATTGCTGGTCACGTGGGGTACATTTCGAATGTAAAGAATGCTTTTGAAGCCACTTTCCATCTTTTAAAATATGTGTAATAATGGTTGGGTGGAACGGGTTGTACAAAATTCATTGTTTGAAGGTTAATTAGTATTCTCTTTTAGAATGCCTTCTCTCTTGCTGGAATAATCATTTAATTGCATTTGTCTGTCACTTCATTTTGGTGAATATTTTAAAAGTCAAATTGTGTATTTAAGGTGCGCTTCCTCTAATTGCTTTGACATTCAGAAGCACACGACTAAACATGTTAATATAAATGATACTTTTAATCAGCACTAATTCTCTATTTTTACAATGTACATAAGGTTAACAGGTTTAAATTACCTGTGTTATCGTAACAGAATGAGACAAGCTATCACAAAGGAAACCAGTACCATTTTGAATATAATATAGAAGTCACTTGGCTATTTTCATCATATTACCAAAATATGGACTGGGCAGCATTTGGTCAGTTAGGGGTTTAAAGAGTTGATAGTTGTTTGTAAACAAAAGAAAGCCATTAATGTTTAATAATACTGTCTTGAATATTTGCTACTAAATAATGACAATGAGCAAAGGTGAGCCTATGGGATTGTGTAGCACGGTGCTGTTTGATTTCCTGAGTATAACCACAAAGAGTGTTGGGGAAAATGCTATGTGTTTACATTCCAATTGTTCTGATTTTGTAAAACAACCTGCCAGCCCCACTGTGGCTGTGAGAGCAAAAAGAGGAGCCTCTTCTTTTTCATCAGTCTTTTCAAAGTTTGTTTTGGTTTTGGGTTTTTTGTTCATGGGTAAAATGTACTACTTCAGAAAAATTAAAAGCTAAAACATTAGCCACATATGAAAAGTATTCGTCTCTATATAAAAAAATTTAGGAAAGAATTCCCAAATCACTGTTTCATAGGCCTCCCCCTGTTGAAGTGCGTTGTGCAGTGTCCCTACACTGGAAGGGTGTTCACCAGTGGCTTGCGAAGGCATTGTTGTCTTTTCCTCTCTGGAAGCTGCTCTGAGCTCAAAGCTAACTAAAGCTGTTCTTCAATGTAAACTTAGGTTTCTCCAATCCTATCTAGAACTCATGTCTTCTTTTCCTCAGTCATGTGGGCTGAAACAAAAGTGATATCAACGTTGACTTTTCTAGAAAGCTTCCTGATTGTCACTGTCACTGTCAGATGTCATTTCCCCAAACTTTTCCTCACAATTAAAACAGAAATGAATTACAATAATTTAAGGTGATCATGAGATTAACTGTGACTATGGATGTTGAGCCCATGATATTCTCAACTTAGTGTTTGTCATTTTCTTTATGGAATTTCCTCCCTGTGGTAGAATATTATTTTCAGATGTGTGACTTTTGTTTATGCTGTATTTGTTTAACTCTGTAAAGCTGTGTTACTGTGCCTGTCTAAAACCCCTGTTGGTCCTAATAAAGAGATAAATGGCAAATACTGAGGCAGAAGCAAGGATAGGTGGGGCTGACAGGCAGCGAGAATAAATAGAAGGAGAAATGAGGAGAGATGAGCAAGAGAACAAATAGAGGGCATCAGGGGCTAGCCATTCAGCCACCCAGCCAGCCAAGGAGTAAGAAGGAAAGTAAGATAGGCAGAAGTAAGAAAGATAAAAACCCAGAGGGAAAGTTAGAAGGGCTAGAAACAAGCCAAGCTAAAGCTGGACAATTCATAACTAAGAATAAGCCTCCATGTGTGAGTTACTTGGGAGCTGGGTGGCGCCCCCCCCCAAAAAAAAGCCAAAAAAGTAAAACATCTCACAACACTTTCCTCTGAGTTGTATACTGTTAATTTGAGCCTGAACCTTTAATTATTCCCTTTTTGTGGTCACTAGGCAAATGATTTGCTTACAATGAAGAAATACCAAACACAAAAACAAAATGAAGAAAACTATATGAGTCCCTTTGTTTCTTAGTCAAGGTGATTGTCTTTTAAACACACTGTGTTCTTGAGTATCAGAAGTTAAAGGAATTGTTACATATTGGATGTGGATGTGTTGGGATGTTTTTTTAAAAAAAAAAATCGATTCTAGCTAATGGACAAATGTTTTTAAAGTGAACTATTGCCATTCCTTCAGTGAGCCACATACAGCTGAAAGAATTTAAGTAAACACCGAGGGAGAGACATAGATGGCCCTTCGCTACAGAAGAGATGAGAATGGCCCCAAGTTCCATGGGGAATTAAGGTCTAAAGAGCCTTTTCCATGTGCGTTATTCCCTGATTTCTAGGACCAGATAAGTAGTCTCTAATTTTAAATGTGCAGTTATCCAAACAAGATGAATGTTCAGGGTAAGGCTGGATGAGAATGTCAGTCTTAATGTTAGTATTTTTATTCCCCTTTACACTAGACACATAGTTGGCAAAAGCCACATTTCTGTGCAATCCCTGAAGACTGTGGCTAACTCGGGAGAGATGTAACCAGATTTATCTTGCGTCAGCTGTGGAGGCAAGGCCCAAGGGAGACACATACCAGCAAGAGGCCCTTGCCATTGTCCTTTATAAAAGTTTTGATCAGTTGTTTTACCTTGACTAGATTTATATTTGATAAATGGCCATCTGATAAAGCATGACACATTTCAGACTAGAGTTAACCACCGAAGCTTTAAAGCGTGGATTTTATTAAAGTGCTGTAGAAGCTGGAAAAGACCTTAGCAGTTATAGTCCGTCCCCTGGCACAAGTATTACAGTAAAAAGGAACCAAAAGGAGACAAGGAAGTTATGTTAGGGAAAGTGCCCCGACCTAGATAAATTGACTCACAATAAAGGGACAAAAGCCAAATAGAATCATCTCCTTTTTTTCACATAACTAACAATTAGTGGATTGTTATGATTGTAATACAGAGACTCTGGATCCTTACTACACGAAAATGAGGTGTTTGGGTTTCATAATTACTGCAATTATTGATAATGCCTGCTTTATCCTAATAGTAAATTATATTTTAAAAGTGAAACATGTACTTTGGCAGCACAGACCCAGTCATTGTTCAGAATTAATATATACTAGAATCAGACATAGCATACTTTCCCTACCAGGGAAATAGTGGACATGTTTAATGATAAAGGCTTTGTAGGTATGTATAGTATGACTTTTTCTAAATTGCTATATTAAAGCAGATATTCTTGAGGATCTCCAGATGGGAGCATGTGACAGATTCAAGTAGAATTTTTTATTGATACAATACCAGTTTCACCTCATTTTAAAACTCATGATTTTTCAACCAAGGGGTATAGTTATTGTTAAACCCTAAGCCATCTTTCTAAAGGAAAAAAAAACTTGAAAAAGATTTGTGAAAACAGCCTGCAATAAAAATCACACATGCTTCATAAAACAGTGCTTGATAGATATCACTTGCACCATTAAGAACTAAACGACAAAGGATGTAATTTCAGTTCTGGCATGCAATATTAATCGAAACCCTTTAAAACATCTTGCTGATGGGAACTACGACAACGTGACATTGAAGAATTACGAGCTGAAGACATCTATCTTAATCAGATTTTCAAAGTAAATGCCTTAAAACATAACGTGGCTTCATTCATCTTTACGTTTGCAAATGTTTTGCATTTGAAATGTAAATTGATGAATGCAAATAATACAAATTTGATACATCAAAGTGTGAGTTTTGAGATGGAGCAAGTTTTAGCTGCATATAAGATAGTCTTTCCTGTAATCAGGAAATTTCACTTTTAAAATATAATTTACTATTAGGATAAAGCAGGCATTATCAATAATTGCAGTAATTATGAAACCCACACTACTTCCATCTTCCATTTTGTGGCACACATAAGTAAACACTGAGGGCTTTTCTGAAGTATAAGAGGCATATATGTGCTTTATAAATTGAGTAGTAACATGGTATATTTATAAAGACCTTGTCAGAGAAAGTAATTATCTTATGAGCCTCAACCTTTGTTAGTTAAAGAGAAGAAAAAAGACTTCAATTACCTTATTTAATCGAATGAAAAATGCCCCCAAATTAATACTTTAAATTAAAATAATCCTTCATAATTTTTAGGTATACATTGTTCTAAGTGTTAGATTTTAATCTCCTGCATAAGAGTCACCTCATTTTTACAGATGAGAAGCTAAAGAACTTAAAATAGGAAATGGGTTAACCCAACTATTAAGTTTGAATGAGGAGCCTGGACCCAGCTAGTAATGGACTGAGTGTCTGTGTAGTCCAAGTTTAGTAAGTTGAGGCTCTCACTCTCGTGATGACCTTTAGAGATAGATTGTGCCTCTGAGAAGGTTAGGAAGGCTCAGAAGCCCCAAGGGTAGAGTGCTGAACCTGTAGGATTAACATCACTGTAGGAAGAGACTCCAGAGAACTGCTCATCACATTCCCAAGCCCAGCCAGGGAGGGCAGCCATTCAAGCCAGGGAGTTATCACCCAAAACCACCCCTTCCACCCCTTAGTGGGGACTCCTGACCTCTACAGCTTAAACATAGAATCTAAAATAAGCCTCCCGGTTTGTGGTGTTTAGTTACAGATGGTTGAGATCTCACACACCAGGACTTCTCAACTGTTATCATTTACTTCTATGGAAGTTTTTAAATAAATTGATGCTAAATTGCTTGTGGGCTGATGAAATAAAAGATCAGAAAATCTGTGAAACCTTGTATCATGCTGTTGCTCCTCTGTGTTGGCGGCCTGGTCCTTAGTACCCAAGAAAGTTGCAAGCTTCCAGCTACACTAATTACACCCATTGCTTCTTTAAATGTACAACAGAAACTTTTAATTGCCCAGCTGTTGACAGCCCTTCAGATTTTACAGTATAGGCAGTTGATACAGCAATATCAAATTTGTTTTCTAATTTTTGCCTTTGTTCTTTCCTAGGCTAGGCCTGTGTTCTTACTGTGTCAGCCTGGCTTTTGTAGATGTCAGTCAGTAAAATGTTAGAAAAAGTGTGCATTGGGGCTTGGGTAGTGTTGCATTCACATGCAAAATCTGTATCCCCAAGATAATAGCAGCAAAGAAGGGGAATCAGCAAGTAGACATAAGAGCTTCAGCAATGACTATTCTTTTATCAAAGAACATCAATGCATGTTTTCCATGGAGCACTTCACCAGCAGTGCATATGCCATGAACAGAAAGAATGTAGCAGTTGTATGGAAGAGCATTGCGTCTATGTAACAATGTTAATGATAGCATAGCCTTTCTGCCTCAAGCCGTACTATAATTGGAAGGAAGCCCTAAACAGAAGATTCAACTCAGTTTCAGTGCATTAGCAGCCATTGTGGCCTCAACTGCAGAGAACGAACGATATCAAAATTCTAGGGAAAAATTTTCAGTGTCAAAGTTAGTGTGTTTTAGGAAACAATTTCAATGCAGCTATTAGGGAGCTTCTTTTCTGATTACTAACCCATTCTGTGGTTGCAGAAACATCTAAGAAATGAAAATCAGGTAAAGATTCCAATAAAAGGAGAATCTCCTTTTTCTACAGTTCATTAAACAGATTCTCTCACTCCCTCCACCACACCCAGGTCCTCACACATGCTAGTTGGTCCCTCTACCCCTGAACTACCCCTGAGACCTAGATCAACTTTTCTCTTAAGCTTGAAGAACATACTGGATTTTTTTAGCAATTGTTTTTTATTGTGATTTTACTGTCAAAATTGGCTTAAATTGGTGAGTTAAGTTTTGCTGATGTGACAACATACTGAGGCAAACAGCTAAGAAGAGGAAAGATTAGTTTTGATTCACAGTTACCAAGGGCTGGGCCCTTGGTCAGCTGGCTTTATTCCTGTTAGGCAGAAGCCTCAAAGTGGAAGGATGTTGCTCACCTCATGTCATTCAGGAATGACAGAGACAAAGAGAGGGGATAGACAACATATAGCAACATATGCCCTTCAAAGACCCCGAGACCCAGCTCCTTCAGCTGTGTCTCACCTTCCCATGGGACCTTGAACTCATCAGTGGGTTGGATCTAATTTCCTCACATCAGTACCACCAGCACTGAGCCTTTCCTAGGGGCATATCACCCAAATTATCAGAAAGTGTAAATCTGATGCACAGTGATTTTCACTATAGGTAGAGGTAGTAGATTGCAGCAGATGTTAGCAGAGATTGTTTTTTTTTTTTTGTGAAGGTATCTTTTTAAATATGTATTGCAGAAAATAATGTATTTATGGCATAATATGATGGAGTTTTATAACATTCTCACTCAAAATAAAGTGATTTTATTATTATATATCTGAAATGCTTCATATTTATGACTGAAGGCAATCGCATGGGGCTTTTTGTTCTCTTCAGTTTTAACATAAGATGAGCTAACGTGTTTCAAGATTGTATTGTGCAAAATTTAAAATAGGGAGAATTTTAAAAACTGAAGATCTTCAGATTTAGCCTTAGACCCCTTCTCAATCCCCACTCCACCCCAACTATTCTTTTGAATGGAGAGAAAAACTGAAGCCTAGTAGTTAATTCATTTACACAGAATTACATTTAGCTGCAGCAAATCTTCACCCCAGGTTCTCCTGCATCCTTTCCTAGCATCCTCCCACTGCACCACACATTTTCTTTAATAAGGACCATGTTCTCTGAAAGCCATCACCAATTCTGCACTGTTGGGAATATTTGATTTACTTTCATTCCTCCTAAGTCATATAATGATACAGCTTTCAGTTGCCTTCCAGTCTGTCCTGACCCATATTGCAAATGTGTTTTATTTATATCATACTGTATATGCCACTTAAAGTCAATAAAAGTTAATTGCACTAAAATCAAATGCTCATTAGGTAATAAGGAGAGAGAACAGTGTTTATTGATCATATGCCAACAATTCTTTATTGTCAAAATTGAGACACCTTTCTTTCTTGTTTGCTTATTCTCAGGTAAAATATTTTTTAGATGAGTACATGAATATCCCCAAAACATACACAGAGACTTTCAAAGGTTGTTTTCATACTATTTCCCATGCATGTACAGTAGAAATGTTCTATGTGTGTTTCTGTTAGAAATAATTATGCACAACTGTGAATTCTATAGAGGATAATATATCTGTGGCATTACTGGTGATAATTACATGGCCAGATGAATTACTTTAACCAGCAAGGCAACCGCTTACACTTATTTTTACACACTGAACTGTAAGAGGGCTAACAGAGGAACTCTATTTGAGCTTCAGTCATAGAAGACATAGTAAGATTCATCAAAGGGAAGTATGCATCAAAGAGAAGTATGATGGTTTGAATAAGAATAACTTCATATAGACTCACGTGTTTGAATGCTTAGTCACCAGGGAGTAGCACTATTTGAAACAGTTATAAGGATTTGGGGATGTTGTCTTATTGGAGAAAGTATGTCACTGGAGATGGGCTTTGAGGTTTCAAAAGCTCACACTAGGCCCAGTCTCTCTCTGCCTACCAATCAGGATATAGAACTCTCAGATACTTCTGCAGCACCAACACCATATCACCCTTGGCATAATTATGCCTTGGTTAAAATATATAACAAATTTGCAATTGTATGTGGGATAGTTATATCATGTTAGGTATAATTATGACATGGTTATTGTTTTCATTTGGATATTAGGTATGACATAAGGAGATATGATTGTCATGGATTGGTGATGGGTATTCTTGATTGACTACATATGAAATAAAATAAAACCTACATGCTGGTCACACCTATGAGGGATTTTTCTTCATTAAATTCTTTCATATGGGAAAACCTATTTCTTATCCGGATGTTTGAGGTAGGAAGATACACCCTTAACCCAGGTCTTTTGAGGTGGGAAGATTCACCTTTCATCTGTGCCACACCTTCTGGTGATAGTCTTTACAAGTAAAGGACATGGAAGAAGGAAGCTTTCTCTCTCGTCTTTGCCTGCTTGCTGTCACCCTTGATAGCAAGTCCATTCCTTCACTGGCATTAGAGCCCACTTCTTGTAGGGGGCCTTGGAATTATATAGCATATGGCAATTGATAATTCAATTGTAGACCCACCAGACTCTGATGGAGATAATCCTGTCTAACAAGGCTTACAGGGCCATTGACTTGGAGAACTGGTTGCCTGTATCTGTAATTTCTCTCATGTTCCACTTCATTTCTTCCCGAAGAGTGCTTTAGGTGTTTCCCCCACTGCTTGTGTGTTTATCTATTGAAAATATTCTATCTCCTGGGCAGACACATATCTGTAGATGGTCAGGAAGATGACTTCTCATTAACGGTATAATTTAGGACATATATTAGGACATGCTTCATAGCTAGATCTATTGTTCCATAAGGCTGTAAGACACTGAAAGCCTGCTTTATTCCTTTTATTTAGACTAATATAAGAAAATAGCAATTTTTTTCCAATTCTCAGTCTAAGAAAAACAGTACACAATTAGCTCACTTTTACCTCAGAGCAAGTTCAAACTAGAAGTTAATACTAGTCATGAGACATTACCTCCTAAATAAAAATATTTCCTCCTATGCTATTCTCTAATAACAGTTAAGAAAAGCAGAGGTCATATGGAATGAGAAGGAGGGCTCTATATTCTGTGGAATGTTGCAGATATAAGCATGGTGTTTGGAACTTTGGAGAAGGCTGTAGAAATCCAAAGAATGTTCTGCTCTGTCCTCCTGGGATTCTTAGAGCACGCACACTGAGCTTTCTCGTTCTTTCTGTCTTTAATGATGCATTTGTAGATAAGCATTCTTTATCATTCTGCTGCTGTCTGAGTGATTTTCCTAGTGATTTCCTGCTCTCCAATTGATTGTTACTCTTCATAGTCATTCATTGTACACTTTGCAAACCATCCAGCGAGATTTTAATTCCAATGGCTGTGTTTCTCCCCCACCAGACTCCCTCATTTCCTTTTCCATAATGTCTAATTCTGGTGATGTAAATGTTAAGTCCTTAAACAAACTTCAGACAAACAGCAGAATTCCCTTTGCAAATAGAACACGTCAAGGGTCAAGGCATTGCCCAGGGTTTCTGGTACAACGGAAGCATTATATCTGGTCTCCTCCATGCAGGTGAAGAAGGTTCCAGAGATTCACTTACCTCTGGGAGGTACAGTGGCTGCTCTGATGCTCTCAGCCCTCCTCCCTCCCCTCCTAAAGCAAAGGGTAAGATCAGCTTCAGGGCTGTCGTGACCAGCTGCTCTCTCCTAGAACTTGGCACATACTCAAAAGATGTGCTAAACACATTAGTCCATAAAAGTTCTCCATGACTCTCAGCCGGGCGTTGGTGGCACACGACTTTAATCCCAGCACTCGGGAGGCAGAGGCAGGCAGATCTCTCTGAGTTCGAGGCCAGCCTAGAGCGACTTCCAGAACAGCCTCCAAAGTCACAGAGAAACCCTGTCTCGGAAAAAAAAAAAAAGTTCTCCATGACTCTCACCAGCACCCTCAGTGTCTCATTTTTGAGAGCAGTCACATCACCTTAAGTAGGAAGTATGGGGGATGTACCCCACAAAAAGGAAAGATCTGAGGAACTAGGCCTTTTTGTTTTTCTTCGAAACAGGGTTTCTATGTGTAGCCCTGACTGTCCTGGAACTTGCTTTGTAGACCAGGTTGGCCTGGAACTCACAGAGATCTGCCTGTCTCTGCCTCCTGAATGCTAGAATCAAAAGCATGTGTCACCATGCCCGCTGTCTTTTTTTTTTTCCTTAATCCTCAGATGGAAGTATAACCCTAAGAAACCAAAGCAGATTCTCCTGATCCTGGAAGTGGAGATAATTAGCCCATCTCTGCACACACAAGTACCATATTCTTTGTCGTGGCGAGTCTCTGGGCAGCTTGCTATGTGTCATTAAGGATTTTCATAGGCAAACATCTTTATATAAGTAGTTTTTCAGTCAGTTGTATGGATGATGAAGACAAAAAAAATATTATGTGTTTAAATTGCTTTTGGTTTTCATTCGAGTGTGTGACCGTCTGATGTGAACTTATACCAGTGAAAAAAATTCAAACCGTGCTGTATCTTAACGAGGGGTTTGCAGAGGCGCTTAATTCTCTCTGAGAATCAGAAATTAAGTAATAAGTAGAGAGAGCAGGTTTGTATGAAAGTGATTCCCTGAGTGAGGTGGTACCTTTCTTTGCAGATTCGAACTGTGCCATTTTCGATGGTTATCTTATTAATGCAGTGTTTTAGGGTGGGGGATGCAGAGGAGAGTAAAGAGAAGAGATAACTCTTCACTGTCAGTCCTTTGCTTTGATGTGTCCTCTGTTAAGTCTGTGACATGGCTTTAAATATGTGTTCTCTGACTCACACCCTAGCCACATTGACAAGGTAGGTTGTTGCTAACTGGTTTTTTCCTTCCAAGAGACTTGGAGAGTTACCTATAATCCATTTGATATTGTTTTAATTAGAATTTGTTATTTCCACTGCCGGTGGAAATCAGTTCCTAGCTCTGAACCTTGCTGTACTGGGCTTGCTAGCATACCAGCCCTTTGGAGACAAAGCAGAGCTAAGCCAGCCTCTTGGTTATGCATACTAGGAAATCCTCCTGGAAGCCCTGCTCAGAGGAGCTAAGAGGAGTATGACCTTAAAATGCAGAAAAGCAGAGGGCTTCTTGTGTTTCAGTGTGGTGACCTGTTTTAAGAGGGAGGTGAATCCTAAGAGGAAAGGCTTGTTTGTCTGTCACAGTTGGAGAAGGTGAAGATCAAACTTGGTAGTGAGGTGAGAGTGAATCCATTTTAGATAGGGAAACATGGGCTCCCACCCACCTCTTCCCACAAGCAGATGGTTGGAGCATTGGAGTGGCAACTCTTAGCAGGGCAGACAGCAGGTGTCAAGCCATGCTTCAGCTTGCTGGCTTACTGTGTTCTGAATACCCCATACCCTGCTTCTCAGTGTTCTTTAGCGAGTCTGCAAATGAAACAAAGTTCCTCAGGCTGGTTGTATAGCTCAGTTGGCTGGCTAGCATACAGGAAGCCCTGGATCCTGCCTTTGCTTCCCAGCATCAACATAAAACAGCATAAAACCAGGTATGTTAAAGCAAGATAATCAGGAGTTCAAGGTCATCCTGGGGGAGTTCAAGGCCATCCTCTGGAATTCAAGGTTATCCTTTGTTGTATAGAGAGTTTGAGGCCATCCTGGGCTACCTGAGAACCCATCTGAAACAAAAAGAGAGGGAGAAAATGTCTCTATCCTTTCATCCTCACTCTGCACTCCCCTGCCTCCACCGTCTCCTGAGTTTTTCCCTCTCCCCAGTTCCTCCCTTGCCCTGTCTTCCTTCCTGTTTGCCATTTACTAGCACACTGCAGTTTTGCTCTATTCGAAAGCAGCCCAGTATTCCAGCTCCCTTCAAATTAAGGTATGTCTACCCTGGGGAACCTCTGCAAGCCAGCCTGCCTCCCACATCCTGGGAAGGAAGAGAGGGAAATCATGAAGGAGGCAGTTGGAACAAAGCAGTTTCCGGGACTGTGGCAACTCTTGTCCCAACTGTGCACACCTGCTCAGTGCAGGCTTTAGCCCCTTCTCCTCCACTCTTGCCATCACACTCACCTGTCACTTGTTGCTACACAGAGCTCACACGTCCAGATGCAAACGCCACTGAGACAAAGCTGTTTTACTTCCCATCAGGTGTTATTTTTCTCTCCCAGCTTTCACACTCAAAAGTCCATTTCCACTCTGCCCCCACCCCCTCCAGTACCACAGCCTCCTCCTGTAAACCACAGAGGTGTTACAGCAGAACTACAGGCAGCACTGTGGCATGTCAGTGGGACGTTCCATTACACACACACACACACACACACACACACACACACACACCACAAAACCAGCTGGATGTGGGGGTGTGCCCCACAATGCCAGTTTCTCAGGAGGCAGAGGGAAGAGGATTATTCGAACACATGAATTTGACGACTATCTGGACAGCCTAGCAAGACTGTCTAAAAAGTTACCCAATTCATCAAATGTGCCCAGAGTTGATGCTCTTTTATATTTCCTTGGTATGACAAGATCAAGGTTCTTCTAGGTAGAAAGGCAAGAGTTCGGTTTACCTTTGGTTCCTGTGACATTTGGATGAGTTTATTACTTGTTGAAGCAAGGCTTCCCTCCATGCACTCTGATTATTGTTCTAACTACAGTATTCATGGTTGACAAGGTTCTTCACTTACTTTGTTTTCCCTCAGGGTGTTTCATCTTCCCCAAAGGGCTTGTTTCTTCCCCAGTCTTTATAACAGCTACCTTAACACCAGGCACTATGTCTTTCACATCCTTAAATATGCTCTGAACAATTAAGTAGCATTGAAGAACATATTCCATGAGAAATAAGTACCCAGTTTGTTGTCCTTTGTGTGGACAGACATTTCAGGTCACTAGCTGCTGACAGTAGGGTTGTTGAACAGGAAGAGTTGTATGAAGGTTCAGTTCTGCCCCGGACAGAGCTCCAGTAACACAGAGTCTGGGGGGAATCTGTAAAGAGACTGATCTAACGAGAATCTGCCCCATTCTCCACTAACTTCTTTGGCTTCTAGCACTAATTGTCAGCACACCTGTTTGCTGTCTACCGTGAGTCCAATCTCCCACACAAATAGATTTGACACAGAGGCAGATGGCCTTAAGTGGCACTGTTAGAGAATGTTCTTTGATAGCCAAGGTGGCAAAGTGAACAGTCATTCCTGTCTAGCCCCTGTGTTTAATAAAATCTGAGTTTTAAAAGTGCCTGCCATGCTCTTGCCACTATTTCTCTGAGGAGGCAGACAGATCTCTGTCTCTGCCTGCCTCTCTCTCTCTCTCTCTCTCTCTCTCTCTCTCTCTCTCTCTCTCTGTCTGTCTTTCTCTTCTTTCTCCCTTCCCTTCCCCACTCCCTTTCCCCAACAAAACTTCCTTCCCATGTTTAAAAAAAAAATAAGCATCTGTCATATATTTCAGGCAACTTAATAAATGAAATCAAGTAGCTGTTGGGCTCTCATGGAATCTGTAAGAGCAGTCTGACCATGAGAAAGGAAAGAAGAAAGGAGTAAGACTCGATAGTGATTGAGTGTTTTACATAATGCCTGAACCCAGAGA
Organism: Cricetulus griseus; assembly: GCF_003668045.3. Taxonomy (NCBI): domain Eukaryota; kingdom Metazoa; phylum Chordata; class Mammalia; order Rodentia; family Cricetidae; genus Cricetulus; species Cricetulus griseus. The sequence continues at coordinate 38,334,500 of NW_023276807.1, forward strand.
GTTTACTTTTTTACACAAGATAGTTTTTAAAAGGTTATTTTCCAAAAGACGGTTACATACACATGTGTGCACTCATGAGGACCCAAGTAGACTCTTGTCTGTGCATGCGAGCGCATAAACATACAACACACACACACACACACACACACACACACACACACACACACACACATATTTATTTATTTGGAAACATTTACAATAATAAGCTTCACAATATATAGAAAACATGTATTTGATAAACCAGATGGCCTAATAATATATGTTAAATACCCTTTCATGTTGTAGCTTTTAAGAATATATAAAATATAAGCATCCCATTTTTACAGATCTTTTCCAAGGGTAGATTTGAAATATCAAAACAACTGGTTTGGTTGTAAAACATGTTCCTAAAAACTAGTATTTGGAATGAGTGGCTTTGTTTTCCTTCTCAGTGAGGTGATCAAAATATATTGTATGAAAAATTTAAATAAAAACTATTCATTATTATTTAATTTAATAATAAATATTTGTTTATTCTTTATTTATAAAAACAAGATGTTTGTACTCACTTTTTGCTGCTGTGGTCCAATACATGGGAAGACAGATCAAGCTTTCAACATGTGAGCATTTGAGGCCATGTCATATGGAAACACATATAAATGCCATGAGATCAATAACATTTTGTAAAGAGTCTTTGAAACACGATATTTTGTGAAGGTGTTATGAAATCCTAAGAAACTCACAGTGCGCAGAACGTTGGCATTTACAGAATTCATTTGGGAAGTGAGGCATCTTTACAAATACCTTTTCTACTAAAAAACAGTATAGGTAAACTCTGCTTTGTACACTGTTTAATACTGTTTAATGTAATTCCTCAAAACATATACCCATGCATACTTTTGCTTAACTTTTTTCACACAATATATTTTGATCGTGTTTTGCCCCTCCCACAATTCCTCCCAAGCCCTCCTCACCTCCCTATCCACCCATCTTTATATTCTTTCTCTTGCATTTTCTCTCTCTCAAGAAAAAAAAAAACCCACAAACACAAAAATCAATAGGACAAAAACTATCAGAAGCAAATGAAACAAAAAGTACATGGAGTTGGTTTCATGTTGGACAACTACTCAAGGCATGGGACCTGCCCTGCAGTACTCTATCGGAGAAAACCACTTTTCAGAAGTTATCAGTTGCAAACAGCTTCTTAGTTAAAGGTGGGACTCGGGTGTCCACTTCTGACTTTCAGCATGTGTACCCCATCTGTATTGACCCTATGTGGACCTTCTGTGTGCTACCACAGTCCTTGTGCGTTGATGTGTACATCAGTCCTGTTGATTCTGAAGGACACTGTTTCCTGGGTGTCATCCATCCCCGATGGCTCTAACCATCTTTCCACCTCCTCTTCCGAGTAGGTCCCTGAGCCTCTAGAGGAAGGGTTTGATGGAGACACACCATTTAGGATGGAGTGTTCCAAGGTCTCTAACTCTCTGCACATTACCCAGCTATAGGTCTCTGTATTTGTTCCCATCGACAGCGAAATGAAGTGTCTCTGAGGGGAGTTGTGCAAGGTACTGATGTATGAGTGGGGCATGAGCTCCAAGTTGAAGTAAAGACGTAAAAGGGGTCACAAGACCTGCAGATTTAACTGTAGTACAAAGGGGGCAGAAAAAGGAACCATGAAAAAGAAAGAACAGGTAACTTTCTAAAGAGTTAGACAAGCCGTAAGTGATTGCACCAAGAGAAGTCCGGAGTGTTGCCTTTCTTAGAGGTTGAAGCAAGTGGGATTTGCATACAGAAAAAGGAAGGACGATGTTTTGACAGATTAAAGCAAGTACAACTTAGAGGAAAGATGGATGCAGACGGTGCCTGGGGGAAAGTTGGCCAGATTGTGGCGAACTCCCTTTTCTTTTTATTCTCTTTCCATTTTAATTTTTATTTTATTTTATATGTTTTGCCTGCGAATATGTCTGTGTGCTGCTTGCATGCCTAGTGTCCACAGAGGCCAGGAGGGAGTTTTAGATTCTGTGGAACTGGAATCAGGGATGATTGTGAGCCATCATAGGGATGCTGGGAATCAAACTTGGGTACATCCCCTGAAAGAGCAGCAAGTGCTTTGAACTGATGAGCCATCTCTCCAGCCCTGGGGCAAGCAGGCAGGCAGGCAGGCTTTCTTTCTTCCTTTCTTTCTTTTTCTCTTCCTTCCTTCCTCTCTTTCTTCTTCCTTCCTCCCTCTTTCTTTCCCTCTCTTTCTTTAAGATTTATTTATATTATTTTAAAATTATACATGTGTATGTGTGGGATGTATACATCTGAATTTTGGGACCCATCAGATCTCTTGACAGATGTGAGCTGTCAGGCACATGTGCTGGGAAATGACCACATGTCCTCTGAGAGAAGAGTGCATGCTTTTAACTGCTGAGCCATCTCTCCAGCTCCATGTGTTGGCCTTTCTGTGACCAAATACCACATTCACTCTGAGGTTGCTTTTATGTTTGATGGACATTAGGAAGCCTTTCGTAACTTTCCAGAATGGCATTGTCATCCTCAGATCCGTGTCTCATTGATGCATGAGGTCTGTTTGTCCCAAATCCATATATCCATTACCCTCCATGGATTAACTCAACCCCAGAGGCCAAAGCTGTAGCCTGCATTGTTCGTATAAGGGTCCACCCACCAGAGTTAGATTCCCAAGCATTTTAGCAATTTCCAAGTCTAGATACTATTTCTGTTACTTTATGTCCATTTTGAACCTTGGACCTAAATGCTTCCCTGGATATTCAGTGATTCTTTATGTACAGACTCCAAAACAAATTTTCTCTGTTCTCAGTATGAGTCGTACTTACATTTGTTTTAGGCAAATATTTTGCTTTTTAAAAAATATTCCAAGTCACACAACTGATCATATTTATTCTTTGTGTTGGAAGCCGTAATGTTGACAGCCAAATTTTTATGCCACTTTAAAACTGTAGAGAGCTGTGTAGGCCTAGATCTATCTTTCTCTTTCCCACTTTTGTTCTTCTGTCGTCTTTTCTGGCTGTGTTTAGCTTTATCTCATCTTGCTAGGATTTATATGCTTGCTCCGAGTGGAATAGATTGGTGGAGATAAATACACATTCCAGCTATGTCCCATTTGCCTGGAATCTTGAGAACTGATGTGAATTCTGAGCCCGTGGATATTGCTTCTGTCCATGACATGCTGTAGAATTCAAATGTTTGGCTGTCCTGCTCAGACTTTCCCATCAAAGTTTGTATAGATCAGGGCCTTCAGCATCTGGACCTGCTTTCCTGCTAGACCTCTTGACTGTGTAGCCAAATGAAAAGTGGTCCCAGAAGCAGTAATGCATTCGTAAAGTAGCTGCATAGGCCACTGGAAATACTGCCTGGTGAGTCCTTAGTAAATGCTTCCAAAGTGAACAAGTGAAGCTAGAGAAACACAGCAGATTTCTGATGCCTTTCATGTTTGTGCTTATATGTTGATTTTTGTTTGTTTGTTTGTTTAACGTTTATTATGTATACCGTATTCTGTCTGCATGTATTCCTCCAGGCCAGAAGAAGGCACCAGATCGCATTACTGATGGTTGTGAACCACCATGTGGTTGCTGGGACTTGAACTCAATTACCTCTGGAAGAGCAGTCAGTGCTCTTAACCTCTGAGCCATCTCTCCAGACCCTGTGTTGATTTTTTTTTTAAAGAAGAACCCTGAACTAACTTTCAAATACATGACAGGATCTTAAATTTATTTAGCGTTTAATAGCAACCTGCACATCCATACTGGTGATTTCCTCGTTCACTTTGTCACTGACCCAGCACATCCCTGTAACAGAGTGTAGTTATATGTTTGTGGAATGGATGGCCAAATGTAGGAGTAAATGGACTACTGAGTAGATTTTATTGAATCTGTAGAGTTGTATGGAGATCATATGTCATGGGGCTCTAGCATGAACTCCTCACAAAAAATTAACTTTGGTTTCCCAATTCCTAGATGCCTCTGTTTCCCTCAGCAGTTTAGTAGCTGCAGTAATAGACATGTGTAAAAAGCGCAATGCCATTCTTGGATGATACCAAGCTAAAAAGCATCGAGTCATCTGGCCCCTCCTGCCTTCTAGGCAAAGTCTCATCACCTTTTCCTTTGAACTGTTTCTGCCTTTCTCTCTTTGTTTCCATTCCATGCCCTTATAGCTGCCGCTTGCCATGGCATCATACTATGAGGAGCTCCCCAAATGTGTCTTACAGCTTTCTGTGGAGAATTTCATCATGCACACCAGTGCTGAGGAAGACAGCCCTAATTAATTACATGAGACCTGAATAATGAATCTTCCGTGAGGTTTAACCTGGTAGGCTTTGTTTTGTGAGAGAGTTTCAACTCTGTACCATTTTAGCCCTGATATTTCTTCAAAAGCTTATTGCATTTTAAGTAAGAGTTAGACCTTCATTTGTCCTGATCAGCAAGGCACTGAATAAGGGAAGACTTTTGAGGTTTCTAGTGTGGGGAACTTCATGAATAGAGGCTGTACAAGGCATTTGCTTGTTTTTATGTATTTAGATATTTTTTCTGTGCTTTTCATTTCAAGAGTGAGAAGTTGCTAGCTATTAAGTTACATGATAGGGATTATTAGACACAGTTAGAAACACATAATCACTGATGTTGCATGTTGTGGGAGGAGCTATTTTCATTGCTGGTCTGCTAAAGAAGTTTGATAATATAGTCACTCTTATACATCATGTATTCATTTCAAGAAACCAGAATTACAGTGTGTGACTGTATTATTTACCTTAATAATCACTGTTGGATTTCACATAGTCTATGAAAGATAGTTGCTGTGTTTCCTATTCTATTTTAATATAGGTATTTATATTAATAGCATGATTTAATAAGACATTGTAAAAGTATGTTGCATTTTGAACTATATTTAATAAAAATAGGCATCTTATGGGTGGAGGAAGATAATAAGTTTGACATTAAATTAAGGAGTCACCCTTCTGGTAAAATATAGTATTTGCCAATTCAGTAAACTACACGTGCAAAGCTAAGTCATGCAAAGTAGACCTCAGATGTAACAACAATCTGTGATGTTTTAACTGACACTTTACCAGCTCTAGAGAATTCCCCCACAGTTAACAATGCAATTGTTGTGATTGTATTTTGAAACTGGACCTCTTATGATTCTAGTTTGGAACAAACTATTTGTACCACTGATCTAATGGCAGGAGTCGCTCTGGTCATCTATGACTCGCTCCAAAAATGTAGTTCTACTGCGTACTGTGAAATTGGAAAATCTGGTCTCTGTGTGTTCTAATGGATGTAACGGTCATTAAGTATATGAGGCTTCTGACGTCGTAATCAGATGTGATTCAGCCTGCTAAGTATCCATGAAGCAACATCTGCTTCACAGAGTGACCTTCTGCTACAGAGTGCTTAGCGTCTATTAGTGGATCATAGCACAGAGCTGCCTTGTTTGAGAGGCACTAAACTAGAGCAGTGCACTGCTGTTTAGCAACTAGCTTGTAATAATTTATTGCAGTTAAATAAAGCTTAAAAAACTCCATTAAATAATTACAGGGATTATATGCATTCCGAAAACCTTTGTGTTCTACCAAAATCACCCATTTAATTTCAGGCTTGGTTTGTTAAAAAAAAAAAAATCTGATATCTAAAGGCACATTAGAAAAGCTGTCAGATGTTGTTTTCTGTAGGTGTTAATAAAACCAGATGAAAAAAAAAAGTCTGAAACAAATTAAAACCAAAAGCAATTTTGCCATCTGTTGTATATTAATTAGAACTTTGCGTATCAAGGGTAAACTTGGTCTTTGAGAATGTCACTGAACACTCACTTAATAGAATAATATGCAAATGCCTTAGGTTGTGGATTTTTATGCAGTTTTTAATTCTGAATTATCTCCAGCAGCTCTGCAAGAAAGTGGCTAGTATGTATGCACACCTGCATACACGTGGAAACATATAATGAGTTTTTCTTTGTTTCTGTTTTTCTGCAGAGCAACCTGCAAACAACCAAGGGCAATCTACCCTGCAGCCTCTGCCGCCTCCCCACAAGCCGCACTCTGCGCAACACCATCCATCTATCACTTCTCTCAATAGAAATTCCCTGACCAATAGAAGGAACCAGAGTCCGGCCCCGCCGGCTGCTTTGCCCGCCGAGCTGCAAACCACACCCGAGTCCGTCCAGCTGCAGGACAGCTGGGTCCTTGGCAGTAATGTACCACTGGAAAGCAGGTAACACCTCTGAGGGAAGTCTCCACACCATTTGGTCGTTAAGATCACTCAGTGCACAGGCAGGGTGTGTGCTATGATTGAGGCAGGGTATATGCTACGATTGTCAACCATGCATATTTTGAAGCCTCTAGAATTCAAATGTAAACTAGTCCAACACTTTTCTCACTAACAGAAACTTATCATAATTATACCCCCAGTGTTTTATCCTTTTTAAGATCAGTTCCGTTGCTGGAAATTTCTTAGGAGCTGGATCAGTGAGCTTTTTCATCTTTTCACATATTTTGTTCCTAATGAGAGGTGAGACTCTGCCACCTCAGCGAAACTATTCCTAACTGCAATCTCTCTCTCTCTCTCTCTCTCTCTCTCTCTCTCTCTCTCTCTCTCTCTCTCTCTCTCTCTCTTTTACATCTGTAGTTATCAGGCAAGTGAGGATGGAAGGGGATATAAACAGCGGCTGTCAGTCCCATGCAGCTTGATGTTCATGTTTGACAGCTGATTGGGTGTAGACTTCCGCTCTTCTACGGCCTATGTGTTGACCATTTTCAGACATGTTTCATATCTCATGGTGGACCCCACCACCACTCCCCAGAAGAAAGCTTATGAATAAGTCAGATGATCTTGTGTTAAAAATATCTTTAGTTTCTTGCAATGTGAGGGGGATCAGACTCACTCTTTAAACTTCATTCCCACATTATTTCCAAAGACACTCAAAACAGAGGGCTATCCCCCGAGGAAACGCCCTGTGCCCAAAATACAGAAACCACCACCAAGCTTCTGGGTGAAGAAGCCATCTATCTACTCATTCTTAGTTCTGTTAGAAAATTCCTCCTCCTAGGCCTCGGCACTCTATGGGGCCCCTGGTAATGTATCAGTATTTTTCCCTGGTGTAAGAAGGGACTTTGAGAGCCCATCCCATGTGAAGGGATGCTCCCTCGGCCTGGACACATGGGGGAGAGCCTAGGCTCAGCCCAGGATGATGTGGTGGACTTTGGGGAGCTGCCCCCCCCCTGGAGAGCCCTATCCTCCCTGAGGAGCAGAGTGGGGAGAAGGTGGAGAGCTGGGAGGCTGGAGGAGGGGAGGGAAAGGGAGAAGGGATTGACATGTGAAGCAAGCTTGTTCCTAATTTGAACTAATTTAAAAAAATGAAAAAGAAAAAAGAAAATTGCTCCTCCTAGGGAACACAATCACTGTCCCTATAAATCCTGTTCTCGGGGTATGGCCAGACAGGTTGTCTGAATCCTACAGAAAGCCACTTTAGCGCTTTTGTTGATGATGTCTGTTTAGTCTTCTTGTTCCATCACCAACAATAGTATAGGGTGTGTGATTCAGTGTGGCTTCTAGCATGGGCCAGGTCCCAGTGTCTGTCTGCTCACATGAAAATTGAACTTGGTGCAAACTATCCAAGGCTAATCCATTTCATTTTTAAATATCTCCTGGTCCTTAAAACCCCAGCTTCTTTCTTCAGACCCACAGGGACAGTCACTGCTCCTTGGTGGTGTGGCATAGACGAAGTATCAGGCTTTACCTTCTTAGTCATTTCTGGGTGGCTTGGCAGCAAGCATCCTCTACCGTGCCTGCTACTTATTTCTGTGATTCACTAACTTTTTATTAGTCACGTAAGAAATGAATTATCAACATAGAGAAGCTCAAAAATAGTGAACTCTGGACCCACGAGAGAGAAAATGATCCCCTGTCTCCCATACCAAATGCAGAGCCCATGGCTAACTTCAACATTTAAATGAGCTTCCGGGAGAAGAAGCCATCTTGTGATTCTTGCCATCCGTTGTTCGATCTATACCAATTCTGCCCTGAGGATGGGCTCGCAGGAGGTTCTCACCATTAGTTATCAACAATAAAAATCATTCTGTCTTTTCTTTCACTGTTGACCCAAAAAAGGTTACAAAGAAGTCTTGTCTTTTTATCTGTAGTGCCAGCCAATAGTAGTTGAGTTTTATTGTTTATTTTTGTATTTCCCTTCTGGGAGAAATTAGGAAAAGAAATAGAAACAAAAGTAAGCAAACAGGAGAATTCTCTTCATCCAAGACAAAGAATTGTGCACATGGATTTTTTTTTTTTACACAAGGTTATTAGCATGGACCAAAATTTACCTGGCTTAATTAATTAGTACCCACTGAGCAACTAATCAACACTGATACACTATTGTCATTTTGTAAATTTTATTAGGAAAAAAGTAATTTTCCAGTTGAGTCATCAAATTGAATATGGATAATTGCATTGTAGTTGACAATAATTGTCTTGACAAAGATTTATGAAATATGTCGAGTTAAATCATCAGAAACATGTTTAATTTTAGTGATGTTGTACAACACAAAAGCCTCAGAAACTGCTAATAAGAGAGTCAGTATTCCTTGAAGTCATGTGTTATGGTGAAGAAATTTAGAATAAGTTTGAGAAAGATAAGGTGTACCCTTGCTATTCCTCTTGTAGTAATTTTGGCTGGATGGGATTTCAGAAGGAAAGTAGATGGTTAGATGACAATCCATGCCATCTGTGTAAAAGCATTCCCAAGGGAAGCAGTTACCAAGGTTTTCTTACACTTTAAGGTTGTACCATTAATGAGTCATCAATGGAATGACCTAGTTTTGTGAATGGATATGGAGGGGGCAGTTAATATTATCTCACTAGTAATTAGAAAGAGTAATGCATTTAGCAGTTGTGTGTCGAATTAACAAGAACCTAACCTGCAGTGTAGTTTTGTTGTTCTTCTCATTAACCAAGGTTCACCTCTTATGGTGGTGCTAATAAAAAGAAATGATATTTCAACTTGCAGACACTCGGTGAATAACGCTGAGCCGAGAAGTGAAAATCTCACACTGCATGGACACAGTACTACTGTGGTTTCTTTAATAGTCTCACTTGGTTGGCCCTCTCGAGGTGAAGAAGCAGTCTTATTTATCATTGATTTTTTTTTCTTTTCTAGTTAAGGTTCCCTATTGAGTGTGATTCTCTAGCTCAGTTTCAGCTTTATTAACAACTTCATCCCTGCATGTGTCTGCCTTTAACTGCCCTTGGATCTAGGGTACCATTTCATCCCTGGCATTTATGTAGCTTTTACACACACTTGTTTATAAATCACTTTTCTATCATGTTTTTTATACTTTGCTGTGTATATTTTATCTTTTTTTATTCATCAACTGTTTTTTTTCATTTTTTATTTGAATTAGAAACAAGATTTCTTTGCATGTCAATCCCAGTTCCCTCTCCCTCCCCTCCTCCCCAACCACCCCCCCCAACTAAAGCCCTACCTATCACATACCCTTTCTGCTCCCCAGGGAGGGTGAGGCCTGACATAGAGGATCTTCAGAGTCTGTCATAACCTTTGGGATAGGGTCTAGGCCCACCCCCGGGTGTCTTGGCTCAGGGAGTATCCCTCTATGTGGAATGGGCTCCCAAAGTCCACACAGATGCTAGGGATAAATACTGATCTACTACAGGAGACCCTATGGATTTCTGAGGTCTCCTCACTGACACCCACGTTCCTGGGGTCTGGATCAGTCCCAAGCTGGTTTCCCAGCTATCAGTCTGGGGACCAAGAGCTCCCCATTGTTCAGGTCAGCTGTTTCTAGCTTATAACATTTAAATGTTATAAGCTGGAAAGTATAAAAATCAGTTCTGGGCTCCTCAAGAAAATGGGAATCAGTCTACCACAAGATCCAGCAATTCCACTCGTAGGCATAAACCCAAAAGAAGCACATTCCAACAAAGACATCTGTTCAACAATGTTCATAGCAGCACTATTTGTAATAGCCAGAAACTTGAAGTAGCCTAGATGCCCCTCAACCAAAGAATGGATAGAGAAAATGTGGTACATTTATACAATGGAGTACTACTCAGCAGAAAAAAAAAAAAAAAACAATGGAATCTTGAAATTTGCAGGAAAATGGATGGAACTCAAAGAAACCATTCTGAGCGAGGTAACCCAATCACAAAAAGACAAACATGATATGTACTCACTCATATGTGGATTTTAGACATAGAGTAAAGGATTACCAGCCTACAATCCACACTGCCAGAGAAACTAGTAAACAAGGAGGACCCTAAAAGAGACAAACTTTGTCCCCTGGAGAAGGGGAAAGGGTCACCATCCCCTGAGCAAATTGAGAACATGGGAAGAGGGGGGAGGGAGCTACGAGAATGAGAAGGGAAGAAAAGGAAGGATGCAGAGGTCATGAGGGAGCAGAAAGGTTGAGTCAGGTGTAGATTAGAAGAAAGGATTTGTGATAGGTAGGGTTTTTAGTTGTGGGGGTAGTAGGGGAGGAAGGGAGGGAGAAGGGAACTGGGATTGTCATGTAATTCAATCTTGTTTGTAATTCAAATAAAAAATCAGTTCTGGGGAGTTACAGGTATAGATTTTCCTTCCTCTTGCCTTGTTCTCTTTCTCTTCTCTTCAGATATAGATAATATTTGATAAATTTAGCTAGGATAACCCATGAAAATCTCAGTAACTTGTGAATGTACAGTTTATATGAATAAGCACAAGAAAGATAAATGCCTTTCTGCCCTGTCCCACGCAGTTCACTATAGCTTTAATTTTGATTTATTAGAAAGCTTTATTTTCACTAGGTAAGTTATTACTTCCACAAAATACATATTTTCTTCCTCTGATGAAGAAGGAAGCAAATATCATTTGCTATTCCTGGAGACAATCAATACTGCCACACATTCTACTTTTCTACATGATAACCAGCTTTGCCCCTTTTGCAACCTCCACTGAGATTCAAATAGTCAAGATTCATGTCGAGAACCCAATTAGTTTTAGAGGTTCAAAATGAACTTAATCTGTAGCAGTCAGCCCCTACACGCAATACGGAACACTGACCCTCACACTCCCTTCTCCTTAAGTTCAGGTATTGCACTTGGGAGCATTAGCTGTTTAGGGCACTGAGAGCCTAGAGCTAGCCTGCTGTCTGTCCTTTATGTTATACTTCAGCTCCTTCTGTGTATAATCATAGCTGCTACAAGAACACACAGAAGCCAATGAAAAGCTTAGACTTGACCTAGCCCAGCAATAGCACTTATGCAGGTACAGTTCAGGAACTCAAGCCTTAACCCTCAGTGATTGTAAGCTTAATTGCCTGCCCTAGTTTCTATCTATGAAGTAAACAGCTTAGTAGTTAACTTTCAGATGTTAACAAAATAGTTCATTCGTAGCCATTTAATAAATGATTTATTAAAGTCTCATTTTATTATGACATTTGTTTTGGCATTGATAATTCATTAATTATGTTCCCATAGCTTTTTACCTAGCAGTTCAGTACTGTTCAGCTAATTATTAATGCATGAAATTGCATATTAAATTACCTCTTTATTAGTGCATTTTTAATTTGACTATTGAAAGCCCTGGGCTTCTTTAATGTAAGATCAATTGCTATGCATTTTAAAAAACAGAATACTCAGGTGGAAGCATTGTTTACTCACTACATTATCCTTTTCCCTCCCTTTTCTGTACTTTCAAATGGCCCTAAGGAAAGCCAGACAATCATACAAAAGGCCAGGCTTGAGTCCATCTCGCCTGTAAAAACTGTGGACAGTCTCCCACACATGGTGACCTTATGATACCAAGAGAAGTCTTTTCCACCTGAAAACTTATACATCCACCTCCTGAGTGAGAAGGAAATGCCTGTCATTAGCAAATCAGTGAGTAGTAGTAGGACCGTCTGTAGTTACAGCCATTGCTGCAAGTAAAATGTGCCTGGGCAGGTAACCCATTAATTTAAATTGACTGGCTAAGGTCTCGCCTTTGTTAAAGGTAGCTTGGGGATACCCAGGGACTCCTGTGGGGAAAAAGAGTGTCACACTCTAGAAAAGAGGTGTAAGAGAGAAGCCAAAGTTATTGAACACAAATTTTAAAATCAGACCTGGTCCTAGGCTAAGAAATTCTTAACCATTAACAGGTTTTATCCTCATGTTTTTAAAGTAAACTTTTCTAAATGTGTGTGTGTGTGATTAACAGAAGTCAGTTGGATCCTAGAGCAATGCTGCATAGTCCTTTTTACAGTACCATAGAGTGTTTCTTAAAGGATCTATAATGAGATGTGATGTGTGGGCATCTGTGAGAGAGGGAGAAGATAGCAATACAGTGCAGAAGGGTTTGCTCAATGCTACTTAAAGCATATTTCAAGTTGCCATGTAAACTCCTTTTTCTTTGTGAAAGAATTCAGTGCCTTAGCTCTGTGTTGACCATGGACTCCATCCAAACAATGGCAATTCTATAACGTAATCCTCTGTTGTCCCCATCATTGAAAACTGTATTCCAAAGAATGAAGTTCATTTTAAGCCTGTGGTTTCTTGGTCCTAGGGTGGTGAATATGAAAGACCAAAGGTGAGGGTAGCCTTTGATTGAACGCAGTTGTGACTTAAGAATTTGAAATTCTCTGGTTTCTATTTTATTTGCCACCAATACTTAATCATTAATCATTTGTTTATTCATTCACACAAAAAGCTCCTATTGAGTTCTACATATGGGGATCCCAAAGTAATATGTAAATCTTTTTTATTTGTCTTTTCTTCGAAGTAACAAGAGACCATCCAGTGAAGACAGGAAGAAGATTGGCGTGGGCCGTAACTCAGTGGTACAGGACTAGCCAAATACATACAAAGCCATGAAATCTGACCCTAGCATAAGAAAATGGAAAAAGAGTAGATTGGATGAAATTTTATTAGAGAAGTTGAAATGGAGGCATTCTAGTGGAAATATTATATTGAAGGCAAACTTATGTTCATAAAAACATAAAACAAAACCCAAATTTGATTGTGAATTTACTCAAAGAATGAGTCCATGTGTTTCTAGTATAACTGAGCTCTCCCAAACCATTTTTCACATTTAAGTGTCCATTCTAAGAAAGTCTAAGCCAAAAATTCATGGATGGTTACAAAGATTAGTGAAAGCAAAGTCATGATTTGTTCAATGTAATATTATTACTTGCCTATTATAATGCTATAGATTTGACTTGATTGTATAGTAGACATTGTGCCAATAATTAAAATGAGAAAATTGACTTTTCCCCAACAGTACCTATAAATGAAGGTCGTATTCATGAGTCAGTATTGAAAGCCAGTAGATGCTGTAGAAATACAAAACAGTTTTGAGCATCTTGAGAAGAACAAGTAAATGCTTTGAATTCACTTAGACCTAACTTAATTTACTCCTAGTTAAGTTTTTAAATTAATTAAATTTGTTCCTTGACAGTTTTGTACATCAATATGATGTGTTGTGAGTACACATTCCCCACCCTCTTTTACCGCCCCTCCTACCCCTGTCACACACACACCCTTCATCTCTACAAGCCCTGTTCTCATGCTCATGCTCATGTCTTTTTGTTTGGTTTTGTGATCCACTAAGCTTGTCCAGAGCCATCTGTGTGACCATGGTTTTGGAACTCTCACCACTGAGTACATAACTGAAGACACTGACATTGCCTTTCCCAGAGTTGATCAGTGTCAATAGTTCAGCAGGGAGGAGGCTTCCAACTCAGTCCTACCTTTATTTCTCAGTATCTAACAGTCAAGTCTTCAGCAGCAAGGTCTTACCATCTAGTTTTTGTGAGCAATCAAGAGGAATGGTAGAAGCCTGCACTGACATTGGAGTCTCTAAAGCCTCCCTGATCAACAGTGTCAATCCTGGCACTAGGATTTTTGCTTATAACCAATGGCTTCTGGGAGTATCATTATCAAGCCATGCAGGATATCTCCCTTCAAACTCTTTTTCTTAACTTATTATTTTTATTGTTTTTTATTTTAATTAGAAAGAAAATTATTCTACATGTCTATCCCAGGCCCCTCTCCTTCCCATCCTCCCCTGCCCCTCCCCCAGCTAACACCCTACCTATCCCATACCCTTTCTGCTCCCAAGGGAGTGTGAGACCTTCCATGAGGGGTCTTCAAAGTCTGTTTTATTCTTTGGGATAGGGCCTAGGCCAACCCCCTAATGTCTAGGCTCAGGGAGTATCTCTCCATGTGGGATGGGCTCCCAAAGTCCATTCCTAAGCATAGATTTCCAAGGTCTCCTCACTGACACCCACATTCAGGGGGTCTGGATCAGTCTCATGCTGGTTTCCCAGCTATCAGTCTGGTGACCAAGAACTCTCCCTTGTTCAGGTCAGCTGTTTCTGTGGGTTTCACTAGGCTGGTTCTGGACCCCTTTGTTCATCAGTCCTCCTTCTCTGCAACTGGATTCCAGTTCAGTTCAAGGTTTAGCTGTGGGTGTCTGCTTCTACTTCTTAACTTATCATTTTTAATTGACCTAATTAAATACCAGGCTTCCAAATGGCTTTTACAGACATTCTTCATTTGAGTTAATCCCACCACCTTGATATTCCATATTCTTTCCAGTCCTAACCTACATTTTAATTTGTATTGTTTGCTTGTATTTTTGTTTATTCTAAGAGGATCTTGCTGTGTTACTCAGGTTCTGAACTCAAACGTTCTTCATGCCTTGGCTTCCCTCATAGCTAGGACTTTAGACCTGTACCATACCTGGCTCATGAGTTTAATCACCTTCCAATTATTTAAAAGCACAGGAAATTTTTAAATAATATAATATCTACTCAAATAATGTATTCATTAAATAATGTATATCAAGCTCCTTGCACATAATATTTTTTTAAGTAATGAACAAATGACAATAGCAGGGGCATAGGATAAGGGCACCTAATTGGTTAACAATTGAACAAAAGTAATATGTAATAAAGTAGCTGTTTTGTTTTCCCAGAAGATAAGATGCATTTGTCTTACCTGGCATATTTATGCCTAACTTTATGTGTGAGGTAGGCCAAGCATAAAATTAAACCATGATTAATTTTAGCAGGATAAAATTTCTTGGTTTTTCTCTTGTCGTCACTTTGCAAGAAGTATGTGGATTTGTTTTAGGCAGGAACCCCAAGTGTCTTAGTTTGCTCTTAAGAAAATCATCTTCCACCACCAGAGAAACTAGGCAACAAGGAAGAATCGAAAAGAGACATACATTGTCCCCAGGACAAGATCTCCTGAGCAAATTGGGGAGAGGGGAGTGGGAGCTAGGAGAATAAGTATGTGGGTGTCAGTGAGGAGACCTTGGCAATCTATTGGGCCCCTTGTGGTGGACTTATCCCTAGCATAGGAATGGACTTTGGGAGCCCATCCCACATGGAGGGATACTCCTTGAGCCTAGACACAAGGGGGAGGGCCTAGGCCCTATCCCAAAGGATATGACAGACTCTGAAGACCACCCCCATGGAAGGCCTCATTCTCCTTGGGGCACAGAAATGGTATTGGATAGGTAGAGTGTTAGTGGGGGGCACGGGAGAAGGGGAGGGAGAGGGAATGGGGATTGACATGTAAAACAATCTTTTTTCTAATTTAAATTTAAAAATTTTAAAAAGAAAATAGTCTTCCAATAATAATGAAGACAACTATCCATATGCTTGAAACATTTAGCTAACTAAAATATTAAGTATTTAAAATGAAACAGCAAAAGCCTTGATGGGTAAATTGTCTCTACATCATTTAAAAGATAGAACTTAGATTTAAGTTTTATTTAGGATATGAAAAGCTTTTGATGTGAATTTGTCAAGTGATAGTTATTTTTTGATTTTGTATTTATTTATTTGGGCTTTCAAGGCAGGATTTCTCTGTGTAGCCTTGGCTGTCCTTGAACTAGCTCTCTAGAACACGCTGGTCTCCAGCCCACAGAGATCCTCCTATTTCTGCCTCCCAAGTGCTGTATTAAAGGTGTGCACCACCACCATGCAGCAGTAGTGTTGTTTTTATTAACTGAAGTGAGCTGGATTTTTTTTTTTTAGTAACATTAAGATGCTAAGAAAGTGTGCACTATCCACTTTCTAAGGCTTAATTTATTTTTTAAATCATAATGTCTCTAAGTTGTAATATTGCATATTCAGATAATATTTGATTCTGGATAACCAGTAATTTGTACAAAATATTCATATATGGTAACTAGTTTTCATAAGACCTAGGGAAACAAATTCTTCATTACTTCTAACACATTTTTAGTCACTTCTCTGTGAATATCATCAAAGGAAAAGGCTCTGATGACCTTTTCCTTGGTCATAGTTAATGACTGTGACTTAATTGTTATCCTCTTCCAAATATGACCTATTCATCAAACACTTCTTCCTTAACAGCAGCCGAGTGAGGATTTCTCTTAGTCAACCTTTCCCTTTCCACGTGGTCTATGAAATTACGTGTCTGTCCTCTTTGCACGAAGGTTGCGTGCACGTGTGCATTTAGATATTTTGTATGTGTGAGTAGTTTATCTCTACTGACTGTTGCTACATGGTGATTGTTTTTAAAAAAGTATTTTCCTATGGTTAATATTCCTACAATATTACCACTGTGTTTTTACCATAATTTCACCCTCTGGTTTCATTACCAATCAATTATTATCCTGCCATAGATAGCTGCATAGCCTTCCTGCACAACTGTCATTTACTTTTGCCTGATTGTATCTGTCACCTCTACCTTCGAGCCTGAGGAAAAGCCTGCTTTCTGGGAATCCTTCCTTCTTGGCCCATAGGATGAAATTCTTGGCCATGCAATCAACCAACCAAGCCTAATAAATCCCATTTGATACGCCTTCTGATTCTGCTGTGGCCCTCTTTATGATTTTGTGTCTTCTCACCTCATACAAGACCACTTAAAATGCTTCCACCCAAAACCATCCTGTTCCAGTTACCACCAGAGTAATGTATTATTGCCACTTTCTGGTCATGGCGTAGTGGGGCAAAGCTGACTTTGGACTCACTGTGTACCCCAAGTAAACCTTGAACTTGTGGTCTTTCTGCTCTAGCCTCTGAAATCGCTGGAGTTGCAGACCTGCACAAGGAGGCCAGAATGAGTCCCTTGGTAGAATCTGTGGTGTTTAATCCTTCCTGAGCAGATAGGCGTTCAGTTTACAATAAATTGATACAGATGGATAGATTAGATAGATAGATAGATAGATAGATAGATAGATAGATAGATGTATACATATATAATACATATATATATATATATATATATATATATATATATATATATATATATCCTTGGCAGGTGTAGTGGCACATGCCTTTAATCCCAACACTGGTGAGGCAGGGGGATCTCTGCTAATTCAAGAGCAGCATGATCTACTTTGGAAGTTCTGGGTTAGTCAAAGCTACATAGTAAGACCCTGCATCCAAAGTAAATAAAGTGTGTGTGTGTATGTTTGGTGGCATGTTGATGACAATGCTTGTCCAAATGGTAAGTCAGAAAATATGAACCCTTATCCCATTTGTAGATTTATCTCATTTTGAAGATTTCTAGCGCTAGGTAACTTAACGTTAGTAAATGACTGGCCCATATATGTCTAAAAGCAATTTCCAAGATCACACCGTAACCCACCCCAAAAGGTTTTGAAAAACTTTGTGCTAAATGACACACTCACAAACTACTGATACTAAAAGGTGAGGGCATATGGCCCAGGCCCTACTCTTAGCTTCCTCTCATGATGCCCATTAGACATTAGCGCCTTCCTACCTAATGAATTGAAACGGGAGGAAGGACATGGGTTACTGAGGTGGAGGTACACAGTGACCAATATACAAGGTGTACATATGAGAAACTGTAAAAATATATAAACCAATACAAACTTTTTAAAAAGTCTGAAATAAATAAATACAAATAGGGCTAGCAAGATGGTTCAGTCCTTAACATATTTGAGTGACAAAACACCCTCATGTTTTTGTAAGTGAATTTGGTAGATTATATGATTGACTAGTGGGGTTTCAGAGGTTGGCCCACACACAATGATGTCATCACCAGGAGTATATGTTCATATTCAGTATAACTACATATTAGTATGGAAGCAATTGCTAATATTTTTATCTAAAATATTAAGAGTGTTCATCCCAAACCATTTTTGGTACAACTGCTAATAACTCATATTAATTCAGGTAGTAGTAATGAAATTATCTTGTTTATAAGCTTTTCATTTAAAACATTTTTCTTCCTGGGAACACCTCCTAGTGTGAAAGCTGTCCAAAGATAATAGCACATCAATTCCGAAGTGAAATAGATTTGAGATCCCAACATGCTCCCAGCAGGAAGGGGTCGTTTATCTGTATCACTAACATACGATGTCACAGCTAGAATCCTTACATATTTGTTCTTTGGCTTCAATGTCAAAATATAGAATTTACATCCTTAGATTGACTACTTCCTTGGGAGATGTTTCATTTTCTTGCCTAAAATATTTTTATTTAAAGTTTGTAACAAAATTAACTTTCTATAATATTAAGAGACAGCTTAGAATGTAAATATTTCTATTTTATAGTTATATTGTATATTACTAACAATAAAAGTTTTATAATTAAATTTATTACAATATTACCTTTGTATGGACACCAAAATTATCCATTTTGAACAAGCCAATTCTTAGAATATTTACATACTCCGACTTGTACACGAGTCTACATTTTTTTTTCTAGAATCATGTGTTTTTAAAAATTAACATATAAAATGGCCAGGGTACAAACAATGGTCTGGGGTTTTCACTTACTAACAAGACACTAAGAGTGTTTGTTATTTCTGAACTGTTTTGTCTTCCCAGTTAACCCTGGAGACTGGCCTTTCAGTTTTGAAGTCCCATTTGCTAATTTGTACTCTTAGTTATAGCCTGCATAACATGCTGCCTCTGCCTAACTACCGGTTGAGGGACTTGGTCTTAAACTAGTGTTCTGTACACTTTTAACTCTCCCCTGAGCAGTTAAGCACTCAGCAGCGTTTCTCCTGCTTACACCCTGGAAAGCCTGTTTTAAGAGAAATTCTAAAGGATCAAAGAAATGACTTGAACAGTAATAGTAAGAATTCACTGTGGGTTTTTCTTTTTCAATTATGTTGGCATTCTGTTCCCTCTGAACTTGAGTGACAGAATTTTTTTTAGTGTGTTGTTTTGTAGATCACAAGGGACCCCTGCTGTGACCTTTGCCAGGGTGTGGTAGTGCTGCCTAGGTGGCCAGCCCTGGGAAGATGGCCTTGACTGCCAGGTCTTTGTCCTCACCAGTTTCAAAGAAGGAGAAAAACTAGGAGAATGCAGGGCTGCAGAAGGAAATATTTCTATTCCCTGTTTCTCAGAAAGCAGATGATAAAGGAAACAAGGGCATTGGGTTTGTTTTTAGGTTTTAAAATATTTGTAATGGCACTTGCCACAAGAGTCTCTGCTAGTAAGGAAAAATAAATAAATTTTAGAGCCATCTATAAATTGGTAAACTTTTTAAGGCAAAAACACATTAAGAATGTTCCAAACGGGAAGGTTGATGAGTAGAAATTGTATTATCTATTTAGTGAAGCAAAGCATCAGGGGAAGTTTATACATCTAAAGTGAACTGTTATGTGGATTTGTCCGTGGTTCAGAAATCTAAATGTTAAATTTAAGAAGAACGGAGAACCACCTAATGAAGGTTCTGGTGTAATAAGAAGTGCCATTGGTGGAAGTTCCAGAAGTGTGTGGAAACACAGATGCTAGAGAATTTAGACTGGGAGAATTTTCCAGAAGTGTGTGGAAACATGGATGCTAGAGAAAGGAGACTAGGAAATACAATGCATGCTGGTGCCCCAGTATACTGTAAAGTTAGGTGCATCGACATGGTAGATGTTTAAAAACAACAATGACATTAGAAATAGCCAATAATTAGGGCAGAGTTCTTAAAACAGGAACCCAAAGGTACAATAAAATAAAAAAAAATTCAAGGATGTTGAAGGTTAAAAAAGTGAAACAACGAAAAAAAGCCTGAAAATATAATGACATAAAAAAAAGTAAATGATATTCAAGCTTGTCCAGGTCTGATGGATTGAGCCTTGAATTATATAAATTTCCTTTCTTCTAAGTTAACTACTTGGAGTACACTATGGGCAGTGACTTTCTTTTTTTTTTTTCTTACTCGAAATCATTTATTTAATGATAATAATAACTGATGAGAATTTAGTCCTGAAAACTTCGCAGATGAAGCCTGGGCTACATAAGAAAACGCTATATAGTTTCTTCTGATAAGCTGAGGCAGGATAGGGTATGTGCTATCTCTTCAGGGCTCTATTTGGTCTCAGTGAGTATGCTGGCAAGAGAAGCATCTGTCTCAGTGGCCATGTCCTTCAACACATCTGGGACAGTCCCATCTTCTTTCACATCTTCAGGAACTTCTCCTGCATATACTTTGCTAACTAATTCCAGCCCGATATCAAGTTTCTTCCCATTACTGGTATCATATAAATAGATTTTTGGCCAACTTGAGTTTCCAGTCCGGACACAGCTAGAGATCTTGGCGATCAATGGCTTGGAGTCAGCAAAATGAGTGAGTCTCAAAAACTCATCTAGAGCTTCCTCTTCCCACTGTTCACCTGAGGGGTCAATTTGTGCCAGACTGCATTCTATTGCTTGAAAGGGAAGGCTCAGGAAGTCACTCCTGAGAGCCCTGAGTTCCTTCAGTGGGCGATCTCCATTATTTCCCCAGTCTACAAAATAGACATCCCAGTTCCCATTTTCCAGTGTAGCAAGAATCTGCGCTCGATACCAGGAACCATCTGCAGAATAACGTGCTGCTACAATGTCTCCTACCTGCACAGTCAAGTCTTTAGGCAGACTATTTTCATAGTGCTGGTCCATCTCAATGAGAAGTTGATCCAACTGGTGGCTGTGGGAGCCAATGATTTGGATCCAGAAGTGGGTAGGGCGTTCATAAGCAGAAATGTAGATGTCTAGACCCTCATCCTTATGGAAACTGAAGTCAGGACTGGGAACTTTAATCATGGACATCTCTGGACTGTTCTGGGCACCAGAATTCTCAAGGCTGTCATTCCAATGTTCCTCCTCCCAGAAACTTTCTTCTGGTCCTGCAGCAACCATATCACCAGCACCTTTGCAGCAAAAAAACTCGATGGGTACAAGTGGCATCAAGGGGTCATTCCATGAAGCTTCTTCACCAGCTCCATCTAGCTCCATCACTGAGAGTTTCAGAACAGCCAGGCCTCCACTGACAAACCCCTGGCGATCAGCAGGAACTCCCGTCTTCACCAGAGTGATGCTGCTGTATATGGGTTGTGACTTTCTAAGATAGGGTCTTTTGAATTGACTTGCTCATGTTATACAGTCTTGATAGGAATATGTCTAACTGAACCCCATGTGTAACTGAATCCTCCATCCTTTATTTCAGGGGTTTCACAGAGTTTCAGGGCCAACATCCTAGGGTGATAGATCTATTTCCCAATCAATTGTAAAGTCATTGTAAATAATTGTACAGGGCATCTCTGGGTATGTATAGAGAATAAGTTGCTTGAAGGTAAGAAACACAAACAGCTTCAAATAACAGTGAATCGTTTTCAGGGGCCAATGATATAACTCATTGAGTAAAGTGCTTGCCATGCAGGCATTGAGACCTGAGTTCAGCCCTTCACATCCCTGGGAAAGCTGGGTGGGGTGGTGCTTGCTTTCATCTTTGTGTTAGAGAGGCTAAGAAAGTTGGGCCAGCATAGAAAGGGCCAGCCCTGGGTCCCAGTGAGAGATAGCCATCTCAAAACACAGTGGTTGACTCCTGAGACATGGCACCAACGTTGACCTCTGCCAACGTATGACGGCACACATATGTATGTTCACACATGCCTGCACATACACACATACACATGCACACAAAATGGTTGCTTTTCCGTATGAGTTTACTTTCTTTCCTTTCTGTTTATTCATTATCTGTAAGAATTTCGTATCTCTTCGCATCATTATATAAGGCCCTGTTCTGTTTTTCAACTTGTCATCAGCTATGAACACCTTAAGTACACACCAGATAGATAATGTAAAATTTGGAACTTAATACTGAAGACTTTAAAGACTAGGGGATGGGTTTTAAGTGTTGAGAATGCTTAGGTTGTAGTTCCTATCATCTGTCAGGAATAATTCATTTCAAATGCTGACAAACTTTTTGTCTAATACTCTTTCTGCAGTACTTAATGAAGACTTGAGGGCCACAGATAATTAAATGAGTAGCAGCAGGTAACGTGAAAATAGCCAGTCACAGTGAAATGTTAGATATTTTCGTCTGTTTTACAAGTGTCATAAAATGAATCCCAAGAAGCCAAGCCATTGTTTTGGCACCAGTTATAAATTAACTGTTTCGAACTCAGGACCTAATTTTACCCTCCATGCATTTCCAGGTAAATTTAATCCACAAGTATGGGATGCATTTGCCTTAGATCTAAAAATGTCATTTTGGGAAAGGCGTTTGATGTCCAGGAAATCTTGTGAGACCTTTAATAAGCCTCTTAAATCCGGAGAGTTATGTTTTGCCGGAAGCAAAAGGAACCTATGCCTTGAGTTTTTCTTACCTCTTAAGTGAAACCTGGTTACCGAAAAGATTGCCAATCTGGTCAAATGCAGCTGGACTCATTGGCATGTTACTGAAATCAGAGCTTCTAATGTGAAGAAATAGCAATCAGCATATAGCCTGGAAACCTCTTATAGATTCTCCCACAAGGTCAATGAGGGCAGGGAAGTAAGACATTTTATTTAAACAGTTTAATGTAAATCACCCTCTTTGCCCAACAAAGACCCTAAAGAAGAGGATCAACAGAGCCTGTGTGGTAGTGACATCCACCCTATAGTGTAGAAGAGATACACACTATACCATAGAGTGCAGTAGATGAGCACTATGCAATAGTGCACAGTAGAGGTTCACTGTAAGATGGTATATAGTAGATAATGCACTGTACGATAGCCTACAGTAGATGCTTGCACTATGCGATGGTGTACAGTAGATGTTCATATTACACGATGACGTACAGTAGATGCGCACTGTAACATGGCCTACAGGAGATGCACACTGTACAGTAGTGTACAATACAATAGAAATATTTTCCATGCATCTTTTATGTCATTATTAGAGCCTTCAAATGTGCCTTAGGGACAGGAGCCAAACACCAACTGCTACACTCTTTATTCTGATCATTTTGATTGTTAATCTCTAAAAAGGTTTTTAATATAGTGTAAACATTGAGGAAAACAAACTGTTTTCTATGGTGATAACCACATATGTAGTTAGGCTAATTAAAATTTTATTCAGTAGTTGCACACTTTTCTGTTTGACTTTTTCTTTTCTCTCCTAATCTCCCAGTAAAGAAATGACTCAGACGACTTAGAATAATGCTACCACACATTTTTCAGAGGAGATTTTTTTCCCTTTGGGTGCCTGAAATTTCTAACTTCTTAAGCCATTTACTTCATATTAGAGGAATAACATGATTATATTAATCCTCTGAACAAAATATAACTATTAACCCATTTTCCTTAGTGACTCATAAGTATGTGAAACTTCCATAATTTTGTACTTTGGAACTAAGTATTGATTATTGATATTTTATGTGATACAGTTTAGAAAGGCACATTTAACATACCCAAAATATATTACCACTGAAAATTGGTGGTAAGTTGTGTGATTATTAATTAGAAAGACAGAAATCAAAAGTGAAGTGTTACTACAGAACAGTGCAAACCTGATCAGACACAGGATAAAAAACAAAATGACAAGAATATGTTTAGGTCTGGGATAAGAGTGGAAAGAAATGATGCCTGCGCCTCGAGAGTGAATTTGGTTGCCCAACATGCAGGTTAAAAAGCTGGGTGTGGCAGTGCCCACACATAATCCCAGCCCTGAGAGGCAGAGAAAAGAGGAGATCCTGTGTCATTCGGGGAGGGTATGGTTTGGACACCCAGTCTAACCAGGTGAGTGAGTGGTTCAGTGAGTGACCCTGTCTCACACAGTGGAGAACAGAGGGAGAGGACACCTCCGAAAGGCACATGCAGACATGTACTTACAGCACACACTCACACGCACACCAGTGGGGCAGGGAGGAAGGGAGAATGAACTTGGACAAAGAGATAGGAAAAACAGGCTGTGAAGGAAAGACTGCTGGCTCTCTGACTGTTTGAATACCCAGGGTAGAAGAAGGGGACAGTCAGGAAGGAACAGTTATTGTAAATTATGGAAGATCCTCAGAGAGAACCAAAGACTAGAGTTACTAAGCAATGACCAAGAAGACAGGAAATGGGGACAGCAAGAAAGAAGAGGAAATCCAGTTGTGACATGACCCGTACACAGACGCATCATAGAATCCATTAAAAATACAAACTAGAGCACAGGGTAGGAATGGAATTGTAAAGGTCGGTCCAAAGGCAAATCAACAGAAACAGATCTTTCCATTTTCAAAGACAAAAGAGCAAGCTTTAATTGCGCTTCATATCGAGTAATCCTTGCCATTTGTACAGTCGCTGGCTGCACAGCGTTCCAAGTTAATGAGGCGGCGGAGCTCTGTTGTTCCTGTCCCCTTGTTTTTGTTGTTAAATAGATTTCCCCTCCCCTCCCGATTCCAAAGCCACAAAGCAACTGTTAGTGTTCAGTGACCTTCCGCACCAGCTGTCTTTGGGGCTTTGAAATTGATTTTCCTCATCTCGCTCTCTGATAGTCTCTCTTCAAGTGTGCTTCTCTAGCCCATCGCCAGAGTGAAAACAGTGGCACAAATAGCTGAGGAACTGGAGGCAGGCGTCACGCAGGGCGTCATTAGAGACATCAGAGCAGAATCAGCCGGCCCGGTGTGCTCTATGTTAAAAAAGCAGCCGAGGCTGCTTTATTGCTAAGTACAATGGGGGGGGGGCATCCTCACATGAGTCGCTTCTCCTTTTCCATTCCCAAATATGGTTTTTAGTCTACAGTCTTTCTTCTACAAACCTCATATGGAAGCCAGGTGAAAAACATGTTTGTTTTTTTTTAAATAATTTTTTTGCAAAATTTTTATATGTGGGACACACATTCCTATAGCTGAATGGCCTGTCCAGGAGCTGTAGGACAAGAGGCTAATGACATGCAGAAATGGGCCTCATGGAGAATTTAAGTGACAAGATCGCTTTCCCCTATGGAAAGTTGTTATGCATGCTTTGTACACTGAATTTCAATGTTCGTGAAGTACTTGTGGAGTTCTAAGCATAAAGAAAATGCTATACTGAACCTTAGGGAAAGCACAAAGGGGCTTAAAGGCCTGTGTTGATGATAGCATAAACCTCACAATGTTTTCTCTGTTATGCATTGCAATGGTAAAGGCACCGATCGGTATCTTTCAAAAGATGACATGCTATCCAAACCTCAGCACTCCAGCCCAGGTCTACCACATGAGGGACCACATGTTTTCTACTATAGCAAATACATAGGCATGGCTTTTCCTTCTATACCTAAGAACATGTACACGTATGTTTTACCATATCGATTTTGAAGATTAATTTGACCTGAAGGAGTCAGTCATCTTGCAAATGATGATTTCAAAGTAAACCAATTTAAACCTTTACAAATTCTTTCCTTACATATTAGAAAGGTATCTGAAGGTCTTCAGTGGCATTATTTTAAAGTGTAAGACACTCTGGGCAACTCCTTTTTCAATACTTTCAAAACATTGGCATTAATTATGTCCTGTGTTGCCCATACCCTAATCTGAGTCTCTCTTAATTTGGGTAGTCATTTAGATAGATAAGGAGAAAATTCCTTACTTCTGGGAATAAAAGTAACTCCTTTCCCCTAAAACTTAATGCTCTCCTCAGCAGTAGACAAAGCAAATGTATGCATTTAATAAGCCAGAAACACTTTGGAGCAAATGGGTTTTCAGTTCCACTACCATCGATCAGTAATGTCACTGAGGATTGAACCAGGAGTATTTTGTGTCTTTTTAGACATATGCTGTTCTAATGAGGTACACCCCTGGATCCTACATTTGTGTTTTTAGTAATACATCACTGTTGCATTGTATTTACCTAAAGAAAATAATTTCATAGCAATTTAACTTGTATTTGAAAGGGAACACCACGTGTACTGATGTCTCGGGTTTGCAAATAGAAGCAGAGATGTCCCATCTGAAGTCAGCATCTAGGAAACTCATTATCTCATTATGCTTCTCGGTGTTCACATTCCTAGTGTCTAGTGTTAAGGGCTAAGGTCATGGTTGTGAGACTCTCCCAGACTCAGGTCCAATAGTTTCATTAGGAAACTATTCTGACCACTTCATATTAGTCAATGCTTTGTTGCTGTGACAAAGTATCTGAGGCAGCCAAAGGAGCATATGGTTCATTTGAGCTGAGGATTTTAGCCTGCCATGGCCTGCTCCATGGCTAGGGAAGATGGAGAGGAATAATGTTCTTACTTCATCATAGCCAAGAATGGGGAAAGAGAGGCGTAGAAAGGGTTTTGTGTGTATGTGTGTGTGTGTGTGTGTGTGTGTGAGAGAGAGAGAGAGAGAGAGAGAGAGAGAAGAGAGAGAGAGAGAGAGAGAGAGAGAGAGAGAGAGAGGTGGACCATTACCCCAGTGACCTCCTTGCTTCAAGTAGGCTTCACCTCCCAGTTTTCATCACCTGCCAATAATGTCATCGCATTCTGACTCCATCCATTGGGTAGGAACACTGATGCATGAAATCTACCGGCTAAAACCAGCCATTCCTAGAGGCTGCCAACCCCTCAAATATGTCTTTTTCTTTTCTTTTCTACACGCTAATATTCCTAAAATCATGAGCTTTTTCCTTCCTCTGCCCAGCACTCTCCGTAGCACTTGCTATGTTTGAAGTATTTTACAGTCTTCTGCAGTCAATTTAAATCTCACAAGCCCTATGGCATACATAAATACAGAGAGAAGTTAGGGAACTTTTCTAAAGACACATACCTAGTGAATAGGAAAGAAGATTTTAAACATTAGCAGTCTAGCTTCCTGGGTCTGTGCTATGAAGTCCTTAACCTGTTTGATATATTTAGCGTTTTTTAAATACACAGTAAGCATGTGAGTGGAAAATACTTAACTGTGAACCTCATAAACGCATCTTGCATAAAGGCTATTCCATACTATGGCAGAGAATGAAGAGACCCCTTTAACCTCTTGAATATAAAAAATTATAGCCTGCTGACTACATTGGACACCTCTAGAATAGGATGTAATAATAGTTCATGTTAGGGCTTGGGATGTGAGCGGTATTGTCATGCTAAATGAGAGCCAGGAAACACGGAGTGTTTTTCCATTTGAACACTTTTTTACTGTTAACAAGAATCTAAGAGAACACAAAGCTGAGATGGTCATGGGGGGGCAGTGTTGAAGGGGGAATAGGGTATTAATGTGCTCAAAATACATTGCATACATGTATGGAATTCTCTAAGATGGAATGAAAAAGTAAACATAAAAGAATCTTAGAATTGGCCACCTTTTCCAAATGATTTCCTACTCAGTGTTCTTATCATCTGTTTCTTAAATTGTTCCTTAAACATTTCTAGGCTGTGATTTTGAGGGGGGGTTTGCCCATTGCTGTACAGTTCAATTAGGGAATCTGTCTCTATTCAATCTGCAGCTGCTGGGCTGACCTCTTCATTTCCTTAGGCTTGGTTTTAAACTATATTCTGTGAGTCTCTCCCTTCACCAGTCCCCACAAGGTTTACCTTGCTGATTACATTTGACACGTGCTAAAAAACAAGATAGTTGACCACCTCAGAGACTTTACCCGTTGCCCTTGCCAGGCTCAAGAGTACCCAGCAACAGGGGAGTGGACTAGAATGAGAACACTTCCGTGGATAGCTAGAAAGTCAGTCAGGCAGCAGAACATGGGCAGGACATGGGCACATGCTTCTACATGAGCACACATTCCCCTGGAATGTGCATACAAGCACAACTATGAACTATGACTAACTTTATAATATGAATTATGAAGAGCTACTCATGAGTCCATTGGTCACCATACAAGTCAGTTCTCTCCTTTCACTGTGTGGTTTCTAAGGATGTCCCAGCATGCTTTTGTTCGGGAGACAGTGTGGTTGGGGTAATTCCATGGTCTCTCGAGATGTCCACTTGATACCACGGGGATAGTTGTGAGCATATGCCTTGCTATACACTATCAAAATCATTCTTCAGCCACTTTTATGATATAGTCCTCAAATTAAAACATTGCCTTAAATTTTAACTTTATGAGGGTAAGTGAGATGGATCATCAGGTAAGGATGCCTGCTGCCAAGCCTAACAGCCTACAGGACATACTTGGAACCCACTCAGTAAAAGGTGAGGACTGGCTCGTACAAGCTGTCTTCTTGTACGTGCTCCATGCTATGGCTGCATGTGTACACACACACACACACACACACACACACACACACACACACACACACACACACACACACACAAACACACACACCAAACAAAAAAATAAATACCACATGAGCCAGGGTGGGGGAATTCTGCTGGTAGCGTATGTATGGCCTTGGGTTTGATGTCGTGTACCTCAAAAACTAGAGGTGGGGTGGCATACATCTGCAATCCCAACACTCAAGATAGAGCAGGAAGATCAGAAGTTCAAGGTTATCTTCAGTTGCATAGGGAGTTCAAAGCCAGCCTGGGTTACAACAAAATATATGAAGTAAATGTGAGGAAGGAGAGAGAGAGAGAGAGAGAGAGAGAGAGAGAGAGAGAGAGAGAGAGACTGACCCTGCAAGAGACAAAGAGAGATAGTCCCTGTGTGTTTGTACTTTGTCATATTTTAACACATTCCTATCGTGACATGTCCTTGTCTTATGATGATATTCTCTCTTTTCGCAGGCATTTCCTATTCAAAACAGGGACAGGGACGACGCCACTGTTCAGTACGGCAACCCCGGGTTACACGATGGCATCTGGCTCTGTTTATTCACCGCCTACCCGGCCACTTCCTAGAAACACCCTATCAAGAAGTGCTTTTAAATTCAAGAAGTCTTCGAAGTACTGCAGCTGGAGATGCACCGCACTGTGTGCTGTAGGGGTCTCGGTGCTCCTGGCCATACTCCTGTCCTATTTTATAGGTAAGAACAAGATTTAAAACCATTTTGCCTGTCAATTGACGCATTGCAGTATTGCTCTGTTAGTTTTGTTTATTTATTTTAGACAAGAGTATATTATGAGGCATTATCTCGTAAAGTCAATGTTGATGACATGTTTTTTTTGGAAATAGGAAATTTTTAAGAAATTTCAGTAGATATGATGTGTAGAAAAACTGGCTTGCTTGACAGTTCATTTCTATAAGTGCTAAGTATATTCTTGGATATGAATGTTATTGTATGTTTGTTATTTGATGTCATCACATTTCTCATATTGGTAACTATGACATTTCCTGCAGACAAAATCATTCATGGACTTTCAAGATTCAACACTATGTAGGAATCTCCTTCAATTCATGGGACTCTTTTTTTTTTTTTTTTTTTTTTTTTGGTTTTTTGAGACAGGGTTTCTCTGTGTAGCTTTGGAGCCTAACCTGGCACTCGTTCTGGAGACCAGGATGGTCTCTGCCTCCCGAGTGCTGGATTTAAAGGCATGCACTACCAACGCCCGGCAATTTGGGACTCTTTTATCTGTGGTATTATGTCTTTCCATGAACTCAGCTGTCTACATGTATGTAAACCTCATCACCAAGGACTATTATCTTCTACTCAGGAACACTCCATAAAACCAAGCCTCTTAAAATAATGAATGGTTACATACCCAATCATGTATGTGAGGTTTTCACCTCTTCTAATGCATTGCTCATGTTTTCACTTAGTCAAAACCCAGATGCTGGGAGCTCTTGTTTACCTTTTGTTTAACTATTTCACAATGTATTAGAGCATTTATACTGCTGGCAATGGCTTTCCCAAATGTCAGAAACACTATGTGCTATTTTGATCTGCTTCTATAGAAGAGGAAAAGCCCTCCACATTGAAATGCTAATGGGATCCACTAAGATAAATCACAGGCTGTACAGTTTATACACCAAGAACAACAGCCAGCGATGCATCTCCAAGTTTACAAAGCAATTTGTGATGCCCCATGAAATTCTATCACTGAAGATGAGTATCCCAGAGCTCTGTATAGAATGCTATATGCTCTTGCAGTGGGCCTCTCTCTGCCAGTCTCTGCAATAGTCCTCAGACATAAATTACATACTCTGGAATGTGAAGTAACCATTTTGAGTCTCTGTGGTTAATGGAAATGCAGAACTCTAGAGCATGAAAGAACTTGGGAGATAATTGAGTCAGGGATGGCAGCCGTGTGGCATGTTATGGACTGTTATTGCAAATTCTTAGACCGTGGATGACATCACTAATGATTCAGAGCTTAGTTTCACTCTGCACATGGAGACATCCTCATTATCCTCATCAAAATGCTCAGACAACCATCCAACAGTCAGAGGAAAGCAAGATGAAAATCTATCCATCATTTTTTTTTTTTGGCCAAGTTTTACTTCCTTCTCCTAAGATAGGCCAGGTACCATACTATTGCAGTGTCACACCCCCGTGAGACCACACTGTGCTTCGCATACTCTCAGGTGCATATCACAGCTGCCCGGCAGCACCGGCATTCAGGGTTAATTTCTAATACTCAATTAGAAAATACCCTAGCCATTAAGAGAATCCTCTCTGGTTAGCTACATAAATTATTTGTAGCTGTCAGACGTGTGCTGCTGAAGAATTTGAAATGAATTTGAAATGTGTGAGCCTTAAATGGAACTTGATCAATTACCCAACTGTGTTTGTAGGGGATTTTTTTTAAACATGGTGCATGCCAGACAGATGCTGTGGAGGGGCTGGGATTCGGTATTGAGCTGATGAGTTCTGGATCTGTTGTGATTGGCAGGTGTCTATCCTTGAAGTGGTTTGAAGGCCAGTTTGACATGATCTTATTTTTGTAGTGTGACTGCCAGGAAAAGTATCGTTTCGGTGTGATATTACATGGCTGCCACTTGCATTCGTTCTAAAGGATCCTATAGTAAATATAATTATCAAGCTTCTAAATAAAACCTCAAAAATATCCTCTTTCTTTCATTGCCTGATTCATTATTCCGTCATCAGCATCCTACTTGGTATCTTCTGGTACTATTGATGCATGCTTATTCCCTTTACTTTTTATTTTCTCCATGTGAAAACATGAAAACTGTGTAGCTCAAACACTCAAGTCCTCCTTTCAGTTACGCACAGGTGTTTACAGAACATTTGTCTTGATTGCATTAATGTCCTGGGAAGGAAGGAGATAAAAATCAGCTTAGAATTTTCACTGACTTTCCTGTATTTGAATGACTGTCACACTGACACAACTGTTTTAAAATCAGATAAAAAACGTTTTGTTTCTTCATCAGTTCCTGTGATAAGACTTTTTTGATTAAAGATGTTGCCTTCCCCACTTTGAAAAGAGAACAGACTGGGAAAGGGTGTCCTTGGCTAGTAAGTGTACCTGTAAAGCAGAGAGAGGGGAGAGAGGGAGGGAGAGAGATTCCTGCCTGGCTGGCCAGATCAGTCTGATAAAACACAAGCATCACTAGGGAGACAGTGTCATCCTCAGATATACTCCACTCCATTCATATGAACAACCCCAGCCTCAGACCAAGTTCTCCCATCTCTCAGGTTGATTGTTAATATGAAGCAAACACTTAAGAAGTGAGGGTTAAAAAAAAAAGCTGAAGGAATTATTCCAGAATACTCAAGAATGTTCTTTGTACCTTCCAGCACGATGATGAAAAGTTAGGGGAATGTATCTGTCCCCTGCCTCTTTCCTGAGGTGAAGTCTCGGGAGGGTCAGGATGGATAACTTCTGAAAGACAGGGAGGAGGGGGAGAGTCACAGGGACTTTGCTGTTTGCTTTTACCTGTTTCTGTCAAAACCTCAAAGAATACAGAAAGGCCTATGAAGAAGGTGAAAATTAACTTCAATCATAGGACATCACTCTAAGATTTTAGGTAGGTAAAGGGGCCTGCTGCCGAGCCCAGCTGTCTTTTGATCCCTGGAACACACCAATGGAAGACGAGAACCCGCTCCCTCAGGTTGCCCCTTGCAGCTGTTGTCCCATGCATGTGTGCAGCTTGAAACTCATGCTGGACATTTTTCCCACAAGTCTTTCCTCAATTATTTGCTAGAAGCTGTCTATATCATTTTATTTATTGGCTACTTCTTAATGAGTCCCCAAAGCGCAGTGACTGTTGCACGCATGTGACAATGGACTTGTTCATGTGTCCATGTGTGCTCACTTGATCAAACGCTTTCATCAGTAGAAATTCTTTGAAGGAAGTTGCTACACAGGTGCACTTTGAACTTTGTAAACCATTTTAATGTCACTACTATTTACATAAGCACCTATGCTACCATCAACTTTATATTTTATTATTTTTAACCACTGCCAATCTCTTAGATTAAACATCTTTTGTTTTAATATATTACTAGTTATAACTTTTAATTGTTTGTTGGTCTTTGTTTTTTTTTAATTAAACCAATTTTCCTCCATTTTCCCATTGGAGGTTATGTGTGTATTTTTATTTCCTGGGGGTGTGGCATGCACATACCACAGCATGTGTGTGGAGGTCAGAGGACAACTTCTGGGAGTCAGTTCTGTCCTTTGACTGGGTATGTTACAAGGATCAAACAGTCTGTCAAGGTAGGCATCGAGCACCTTTACCCACTGAGTCACCACACTGGCCTTGTATTCTTTGTGTGTGTGTGGAGTGTGTATATGTGAGTGGGTGTGAATGTATGAGCATGTGTGTGAGAGTGTGTATGAACGTGTATGTGTGAGTGTGCACACTCGTGTGTTGAGGGTGGTTGGGAACACGGTCTTGCTATATAACTCTTGCTAGAGTGACGATGGCTCTGTAGAGTCAGCTGGCCTCAAACTCACATCAATCCCCTGCTTTCCCCTCATGAATATTAAGATTAAGGGAGGGATCCACCACACCTGGCTTCTCTGCTTTGTTTTGTTCTAAACTTGAAGCAGCATTCATTAAAGATGTGAATATTTTACCTGCCAAGTTAAATATTTTTATAGCATTATTAATTTAATTGTTGATTAGATATCTCAATTTTCCTTGCAGTTTATAGCTTTCACACCATACCAGTAAGGTCTATATTTAATCTAAGTAGCTTTCTAAAACTTCCCTTAAATTTATTCAGGAACTTCATTACTTTTGGTTGGGGCTAGGCATAGATTCAGGGCCTCCCACATGCAAGGCAAGTGCTTCGCCAGTGACCTGCAAGTGGTCAATTGGCGAGCTACGCTCCAGTTACTCAACGACCATTTTAAGTCAGCATTTTATTATATCCTTTGATAGATATCATGGGTCCAAGTTGGCTCTTTGTCTAGAAACTCAGAATCAAGGTATCAAGCTGTGTGTCAATCATACCTTTAACATTGCATGCTTTCCTAACACTCAGTGGCTAAAATAACAGAAAACGAAAAAGAAAGTAAATACATAGCTTTAGCTAAAACATTGAACTAAAATATGTAACTAGGTTTGTTTGGTTGGGGGGAGTGTATGGGAGGAGGGGAATATATGGTTACATGTTACATGTCTGTCTATGTGCATGTGGAGTACAGATGTCTTCATGCTTTCCACTTTATTTTGGGGGGCAGGGTCTCTTGCTGAACCTGGAACTAGCTCACTGTAGAAACAGACTGGCCAGAAAGATTCAGATGTCTGCCTGTTTCTGACTCTCCAGCAGTGGTGTTACTGGCATGTGTCACCACGCCCAGCATTTCACATGCATGCTGGTGAGCTGAACTCCATTCTTCATGTTTGCAGGACAAGCACTTTATTGACAGAGCCGTTCCCTCAAGCTGATGATCTAGCATGTTTTCTTGAACTGGAGCTTGAGGGATGGCGTGCGGGTAGGGGGCGGTGCTGTGTGTAAATCATACCTTTAACATTGCATGCTTTCCTAACATTCAATGGCTAGAATGTTAGAGAGAGGCCGATGAAGAAGGCATGTGAAGAGGAGCTAAGATATTAAAAGCAGTGCCTAGGGAATACCCACCAGACATTGCTTGAGATCATATGTAGATCTCCTGGTTTAATTCCCACGGCCCAACGGGTTATCTCCATGTAACTAAAGTAAGCTGTTACTTCGAAAGCAATCCTGCCTAAAGTCACACGGCTAAGACATGAAGGAGATGAGTTAAGAAATTGTTAAGGAACCCATTGTATTTTATTTTGACTGTATTCCATGAGGTTTCTAAAGGACTGGAAACAGGAAATTTAAGAAATGTAGACATTGGAGTAGAAAAAAATCATCCAATCTATGTTTGTTTATAAGATTGCTTTTGGGGCATTCCAAAAGAGGTAACTGATGAACAGGGTCCAGGCTTGAAGGTGTCCAGGGACCACCTGGGGATCTCACTGAAATTAGGATTGTGAGTCAGCAGATCTGAAGTGAGAACCAAGATTGTGAGTTTCCCAGAGGCCCGCAGGTGCTGCTGCTGGGGTCCATAGAACACACTTAGGCATCAAGGATCTCCGTAGGGCTGTCAAATGCTCCGTTTGATGATAGAAACGCCCTGTTGGCACACTGTCCAATTCATTAGCCACCAGTCACATCTGGCTGTTGAGCGCTTGAAGTGTGGCTCATTAATTTAATGAACTGAAGTTTCCCTTTTCCTCTTAATTAATTGAAACTTGAACAGCCACAGGTGGCTTGTGGCTACCGTTTGGAAACTACAGGATGAGAACCTTGGTAGAAAACCAATGTTAAGTCAGAGACCACGGGACCTGTGGAGGAAGGAGCAGAATAGAGACCCCTCAGCTGATATAAAATGGAGTACATGCGTTATCATTTTGCATATCCCAACTGAAGAAAGAGCAGAATTTTTCTCAGCAGTCACATGATGTTTTTCTTTCCTGAGCTCGCAATTAAAATCCTCTCTGATTCATGACCTTTAGGTGATAGGCCTTTACGCAAGGGAGAGCCCTCTGGTTCCTCAGCACAAATGTTAAGTCTGAAGATAATACTGATTGTGGAACTATCAAAAAAAATACCTGACCTACTTTGCTATCCTCTAATATACTCATCTTGCTTTTTTTTTTCTTCTCCAAAATGAGAATTTTAAAGATGAACAATACCAAGTAGAGTAGAAGGGGCAGAAAGATAGTCTGTTGCTCGCTCTTGGTGCTGTTTGCGTTCACAGTTCCACAGTGAATGAGAGTCTTGATGCTGACACTTTCCTTACAGAGGACTTTTTTTTCCCCTCTGGTGAAGGATAACCAAAAGTTTAATAGAAAAAGATCCAGAAAGCCCATTGCGAAATTCGAGCATGAAGAATATTAAACACAAATCAAAGTCAAGGTTGGACTTACATGGACTAGAGCTGCAACAAGCTGTTCCCATCAGCCTTCTCAAAAGCAGCGTGGTTGACATTCAGCTTTGTATGGCAGAGTCTGCAGCTCTTCGGCTGTTTTTCCCTCACAGGGAGCCTCCATGGTATCTGCACATTGTGTTACTTTTCCCATTGCTGGGACAAAATACCTGGCAAAGGCAACTTGAGAGAGGAAGCGCTTATCTTGGTTCACAGTTGCAGGGTGCTGTCAGAGAAACCATGGCAACAAAAGCTTCAGGCAGCTGGTCACATTGCAGTCACAGACAGGAAGCAGCAGAGGGAAATGAATGCCCATGCTTAACTGGCTGTTTTGTATCATCAACTTTGGGGCCCTGGAATGTGATGTCAGATTTAGGGGGCACTCCTCCAATTTATTAATCTAATCTATAGTTATCACACAGGTGCTCCTAGCTTTGTCTCCAAGGGGATTTTAGATACTATTGACAGTATTAATCATCAACTTAACCATCTTTCAACTTAAAGAACACTGGAAAAACAAACATATTATTGAAATATATTATGCCAGCATAGTTTCTTAGCTTCTTGCCCTTTTGACGAGGTTTTTCCCTAACCAATAATTCATTTGACAGCAGATGTTTGTTCTCCCATTTATAATATATAATTCAGTGATGGTTATGGTCACCAAATTTTGCAACTGTCATCCCAACCAATTTCAGAGCATTTCTGTCACTCCCTAAAAAGGAACTCTGTGTCCTTTAACAGTCGCTTTGCAATTCTTTGTGACAACATGGTTGGGATTTTTTTTCCTGTAGCAGAAAAAAATAACTGAATTGGGGGGATTATAAATTCACTTCCCGAAGACTATAGATAATTCAGCATTATTTTTCTTTTGAGCTCCTTCCTGATGTGTGCTATTAACCAAAGAACCACACGAATTTCCAATTTTCCTTTTCATTTTAAAATATATGTATGTTGTTATTTATTTCCATTGAACAGCTGCTACCAAGTGAGTCCTAAAATAGATGTTGTCATCTGTCTGCTAAAAGGGCTGTTTAATGACGGGAGCATTCCCTGTACCTAGTAAAAAAGCAACCTGCAGAGGCATGGTTCAATGCAGTTAGGATTTCTTAGTCGTTATCTGGGCTACTTTTGAGCATATTTGCATTTTTTAAACATCTTTCCCTCTCTGTGTACCTTGAAATTGATTATGGGACTAGCTGTATGTATGCAATTCAGGGTCAGAAGGAAATACATGCCAACTCTTTATGCATCATAGAAATTCAACCAGTTAAATATATACGGCAAAATAAAACATGGGGTGACATTCTTTTTTTTCTTTTTGGATGTGCCTTTGTAATAAAAATACTGCTTTCGTGGGTCATAGGACACACCCATGCCATGAATTACAACCCAGTGTTCACTACAGTTTCTTCCTTAACTGTTTGATGCATTACATTCAGAAAAAAAAAAAATTTTCCCTGTGATGGAAAAGGGAGCATTTTAATACTAATGTGATTCTAATTGTGTTATAATAAACTGTGTTGCCTGGATTTTAGAGGAGGAATATTGGAAAGTGGAAATTTTGGAATTAATATTTTGTTTTTGTAGCCACAAAATTAAGACCCATCAAAGCATGATTCAATGGTGGATGGAAGCCCAGAACACAACAGCTAATCTGAGGGGAAGGAGAAGAATAGTGATGTGATTAAACATACCTCAAAAGCATTCAGAATCTTTGAACCCCAAAAGGAGGAAAATCTAGCAAGATCTGAACTCTAAAAAACTGCTTTTGTTTTGTTTTGTTCCCAGTGAGAGCAGTGCTTTGAGTCTACACTCATTCTACCCTCACTGAGATTTGCCAGTCTCATTTTGTCTTCTGTCCTGGATTCCAGCAAGAAGCCTTAGTGGTGAATTTTCATAAGCACTGTTTTTCCATGCCTAGCACAAAGACAGAGAAAGGAGTAGCAGGTCGTGTACAACTCAGTGTAGTCCACTACCAGCACTGTAAGACCATAAAGTGATTCCTGAATGAACTCATATGGGAAAAGCCTCTATCATTTGTAGCTGATTTGTGGCAGTGTAAATTTTGGTTGCTTTTTATTAGCATAGGATAGTATGTTTGGTTTTGAGTTTATCCTCTTGTTTATTATTTCCACAAAAGGATAAGCACTTTCCAAATCAGGAACTCTGCAAGTGCTTATATACCCCCCAACCCCCTCAAATGGTCTATTTTGATCTTAGCTTGGTATGAGGCCAGCTAAAATAATATCAAAATTACTGTGTGGAGGCAGATTTTTTCATTTGAATATAGGGATCTCTGGACTTGGGAAATATTCTAGATTGGTAACAATTAGAAAGAACTTGAAATCAGCACAACTTCAGCTTGCACTAGTGATAAGTAGCTTGTCTGTGACATCCAGTGACATTCTCTGTCTTAGGCTATGGTTTTTGTAGACTATAGCCATATCTCCAAACCATAACAACTAAGAAGCACCATAAAGCACTTAAGCATCCCCATGCTACCATGCAAAATTACCCAGTTGGTGTGCCCACGGCATTTGCGTCTACATTAGGGATACTGAGAGCAGTGTGTTCAGAGAGAAAAACCCAAAGAGTAAAGAGAGGAAGGGTAAAAGAATGGTTGTGTAGATGGCTAGGACTTCTCAATAACTTTACTATAAAATCTTCACATTCCACTGCCCATATTCAGTGGTTCCATCTTAGAATTGAACAGATGACACTAACACATTTTTTATGTTACATGTGTATTGTTCCCACATTATCTGTAAATCTCTACAGACTGCTCACCTTGTCCTTTTGTCCTTCTTCCTTGGCATTAGAGATTCTAAATGGTTGTGTTAGTTATGTGAACAGCATCCATCTGAATAGAAAGGATTCATTCATCTACACAGCCAGTGACCATTCATTCATTCAGCAGGTGTGTTGATTGGTTACCACTGTAGACAACACACTGTCACAGATTCAACAGTGATAATAGCATAGTCAGTGCCCTCTTGCAGATTGTAATATTTTGGAAGAAAGAGGCACCTATCAATTAATTACAGTTACCATGGCTACTTAAATATAAAAGGTGAAGACAGCTGGTTTAGGAGCTTCTGACTCAATAGTAGAACTCTCCCGTGTGCTGTGACCAGGAAAGACAGGATGGAGGCGGGGGACAGAGAGGGAGAGGGAAGAAAGAAGAGAGAGGTGAGGAGAAGAGAGAGGGAAAGAGACCAGAGAAGAGGGGGAGGTGGAGGAGGAGGAGGAGGAGGAGGAGGAGGAGGAGGAGGAGGAGGAGGAGGAGGAGGAGGAGGAGGAAAGGGGAGGGGAGGCAAGGATAGATTATTGGAGACTAGCAGAACATATGAAATTCAACGCTTACTGAATCTGAGAATTAGAGAAAGATACTTCTGCTAAGACCTGCATTTTGACACAGGGACAAACTTTACATTTTACCGCATGACCTAAATGGAACTCCAAAAGTCACTTGTCAAAGACAAAAATCTACATGCCACTTAGAGGAAAGTTTTGAGATGCATTTTTACTTTGTTGACTTAGCTACAACTTTTGTCACAGTTAACATCTATAAGTGGAAAGAAATGTTACTTTAGAAATTTTGGGTAACTGAGCTAAAATTGCCACAACAATTTATAGTCTTTTTTGTTTCTTTCTATAATATACATACTTTAAAATTTTATTTATGCAGCATGATCAGAGAAAAGTTTTTAAAACCCTTAAAGGAAAGCAATTCTGAGTAGTTTAAAACATTTGTTGAGTACTCTATTAGTCTGTGGTGAAGAAGTTTTTGGTGTGTGTGTGTGTGTGTGTGTGTGTGTGTGTGTGTGTGTGGTGATGTGTATGTATGGTGTGGTGTGTAGGTATGTGTGTGTGTGTGTGTGTGTGTGTGTGTGTGTGTGTGTGTGTGTGTGTGTTGTGCTTGTGTGTGCTGTGTGCCAGTGTGTGATGTGTATTATGGTGTGGTGTGTAAGTGTGTATGTGTGGTGTGTGTTTGTTTGTGGTGTTTATTTATGGTGTGTGTAGGTGTGTGTGGTGATATGCAAAAGATGTGGTTTGTGGGTGTTTTGTGTGATTTGTGTTTGTGTGGTGTATGTGTGTGTGGTGTGAGGGGTGGTATGTGTCTGAGGGTTTATATTTCAGGGGCTATGCATAGATAAATGTATTTTCTCTTTGGTCACAGAAGAATTAGCA
This sequence comes from Cricetulus griseus, assembly GCF_003668045.3. NCBI lineage: Eukaryota > Metazoa > Chordata > Mammalia > Rodentia > Cricetidae > Cricetulus > Cricetulus griseus. The sequence goes on from NW_023276807.1 coordinate 38,374,048, forward strand.
CATCTGATTTCTGTTATTGGGTCAGCGATAAAGTGGCAAGAGCATCACTTTACTCTTGTTGGGCATCCTGCTTTGTTGTTCTGAGGCAGAAGCTCAATATATGGTTTACGCTGACCTCGAATTTTTACTACTCTACCTCTCAAATGCTGGGACCTACAGCATGCCCTACTCACCTGCCCTCATTGTGCATTTTAACACGCATCAGACAGTGAATCAAAGAACAATTGTATTTTCTAGCTAGACCTCCTTCTACACAATGCTAAAAAACTATTTAGTGGTTTAAAAATGCATGACACTTCTGGCCCTTCCTTCCCCAGTTCCATCTCATGCTGGTAATTTACCCATGTTTCCAAATAAGAAACCAGTATCCCTGTCCTGTGTGGCTTTCTGTGCTGGCACCCAGCCTGACTTGGACTGCTTGGGGGTGGGGCAGGGAGGTCTTCAACTTAATGCTTCAGCCTCAGGCTCATCCCAACTCTGTTTTCCTACAGCACACTTTCTCCCCCAACCACTTTCACTGAGCCTTCCTGACCCCCAGGAGAGAAGGCTTTTTCCAACCCACCCTCCTTTCTTCTCCATGGCGAAAGCATGCGATAGCATCCACACGACATGATTGCTATAGGCAGCTTCTTCAGTATGAAGCACTTGGTTTGGAGAGGAACTTGTGGATTTTTGTTTGCTTTTCATATTCTCCTCTTAATTAATACTAATGCCTCAGTCACTTTAATTCCATTAACTATTAACTATTGTTAATACCCCTCTTAGACATTCATTCCATTAAACATAGCCAGTCTTGAATATCTGCTTTAGATATGGAATTCACAAATATGACTAAGACATAGTCTTTACTATGGTGATCTCACAGTTTTATAGGAGAAACTATGTCAAATGCACATTTCACATTATAAGGTTTTTCTTTGATACCATTTTTTAAGTTTGTGAGCCTCAAAACTCAAGGTTTGAATTTGTACCTCAGTACTGCATTTGCTAGCTGTGTTATTTAGAGCTAGGTACTCCCTCCCATAAACCCTCAGCAATATGGACAAGCCATAAATAGGAGGAAGATAAATATGATCTGAAGAAAAACTAGATTGTAGTAAATAGTTAAGTTTAGTAATAATTATGCACTACTGCTTTGGGGAAATATTTAACAAAATAATCCATGTGCCTTACAAAACTGGAAGTGGGTACTTAATGTTAGTTGATGTCATCACTCTCCCTCCCCCAAGTTCTAACCCAGGCCTGGAACTCACCATGTAGCCCAGAGTGGTTTCAAACACACAGAGATGCTCCCTGACTGCTGGGATTGTCAAGTGAGCCACCCCACTTGGCCTCATCACGCTCTCATAACAGGCCAAGGAACCAAGTATTAATGTCCACAGCTTTTCAAAAATGGAAGTTTTAGGTGCAGAAAATCACTTACTTATCCATTCTTAGAGCCAGTGAGGGACCGTATCTGGATCATCTCATTTTGAATCTATATTATAGGGTTTTTTTTCTGCTCAGGGCTAAGAATATGCAGATTGTATATGGACAGGATAATTGACATTTGAATGACAAAAAGAAATTCCTCCCATTTTGAATTCTTGTCCTGTGATATCTTATGAGGAAGGTCTCAGGGGAGAATTTCTCTGGCTGTCTAATACTTCTTTCATGGAAATTAATTTGTAAGCATGCATTTCTACCTCAATTTTACTGATATTGTTTATGGTTCATTCCATTCATCCTGAGGAATGCCTTCTGTTTACATATAAGATTCTGGGTTTGGCATCAGGCTTTCAGTTTTTTTCTTAAAGTAAGTACAATAAAATTTTTGCCAGTATCGCAAACAAAAATGAGATATATAAATATGAAATAGCCACTTTTAAAATAATATTGTAAAATTCTTAATTATGTCATAGAGGAGTTGGGCCCTCTGTCTTTTTAATTGGTTTTTTAAGACAGAGTTTCTCTCTCTGTAACAGCTCTGGATGTCCTAGAAGTTGCTCTACAGACCAGTGTGGCCTCACTTTTTTTTCCTGCAGATCTTTGCTTTAGGTCTCTTCATTCTAGATCAGTGGTTCTCAACCTATGTGTCACAACTCCTTTTGGGGGGTCAAATGACCCTTTCACAAGGGTCACCTAAAACCATGTGTGTATCAGATATTTGCATTATGACTCAAAACAGTAGCAAACTTACAGTTGTGAAGTAGCAATGGAAATAATTTTATGGTTGGAGATTACCACAACATGAGGAACTGTACTAAAGGGTTGCAGCATTAGGAAGGTTGGGAACCAATGCTCTAGATCTTTAATCTTGTCATTGGCCACATTCCTGGCTGTAACAAGCTAAGTGCACAGAGCAGTGACTGAGCATGTGTGAGTTGCCTTGAATTTGTAAATAGAACCCAACCGTATTATTTCAGCCATCTCCAATAATCATAACTTTCATCTTTACTTTCTATTTCCAGAGTAAAGCTATTTTTAGATGCTTTTAGCTTCTTCAGAGACGTTCTTTCTGGTCTCAGGAAGGAATCACACATAGAGAAGAGATGAATGTTTAAAGTGGGAAAGTGGGCCATTTATTTTTAGGCAAGGAGAGTGAGACCACCAAATGCAGAAGCGAGCTGCCACCGGGAGCAAATCTCCTGGGGCCAGACACTGCAGCTACCTCTGGTTTGTTTTGAAACACACCCACAAATGCTCTACAAATAATCATTAATAATAGTAAAATTATGTTAATAATTATGCACAAGGGCTCTCCCAGGTGAATAATTCCAGAGGAGCCTGGAGTCACTGGCTTCCCAAGACCTTTCCTCACTCTGTAGTATGGGGTGAGATGAAAGTCAAGGGAGAAGAGGTTAATGTCATCTGTCACAATTTTCCACTGCCTGCTAGGTGCAGCAGGAATATGGAAGCAGGGAAGTTGATGTCACAGGACACCCCTCACAGACAGTGGAACTCGATGAGGAAAAAGCTCACAGTTTCTGTTGTGTAAATGAATACTAGTAACCCACCTGAGCTGCCTGTGCCCAGACCCCAGAGTGGTACTGAAGTTGTTTACAGTTTCTATTTGGAAACTACATGTTTGCATAGACACGCACACATGCACACTTACAAATCATTCTCTCAGGAAAGCAACACCTTTTGCTGAAACTAGACTGTTGTAAAGGGGCTGTTTTTGTAGATTTTTGCCATAACTTAGTATACCGACATTGCACTAAGAATCTTCTTATTTTAATAGTTTGACCTTGTAATGATGTTAAGGTATGTTAACATTTCAAGGATTTCCTTTTTGGGGTCCTAGGTTCTATGACTTTTATTTTAGTGTGTTGATGTATGTATGTTGGGGATCAAATGGGCAAGCGTTCTACCACTGAGCTACACCTCAGCCATTCTATTGTGTTTTATAAAAATTCAAATGAAGCTGAGGGGGAGCGCATATGCTTAGTTAAGTCATTAGTATACACAAACATTTGTTGCATAGTTCTGAAAGCTGCCTCAGAAGAAAGACATCCAGATGAAGAAGGAGTCGGTACTACTTGCCTCTGAATTGGGCTTTACCACAAGCTGCTAATAACTGTCACTAATGAGTCCTCTGCCACCTTTGCAGATAGAGGCAGTCAGGGAATAGTATACAAATCACATGAATGTTCTTGAAATATCTGTATTTTTAAGGATTTTTATTTATTTATTTATTATGTATACAGTTTTTGTCTGCATATAGGCCTGCAGGCCAGAATAGGGTACCAGATCTCATTACAGAGCCACCCTATGGGTGCTAAGAATTTAACTCTGAACCTCTGGAAGAGCAACCAATGCTCTTAACAGCTGAGCCATGTCTCCAACCCCTGCCCTATTCTTTTTTTATTTTTTTATTTTAATTAGAAAGAAGATTATTTTGCATGTCAATCCCAGGTCACTCTCCCTCCCCTCCTCCTCCCTGCCCTATTCTTTAACATTGTCAATTGTTCCTCCAAGGTCTTCCAGCCTGGTAATGGCTTGTCCCCTTTGGCCTAACCCTAACCCTAACCCTAACCCTAACCCTAACCCTAACCCTAGCCCTAAACCTAACCCTAACCCTAATCCTAACCCTAACCCTAACCCTAACCCTAACCCTAACCCTAACCCTAACCCCAACGTGTTGGCATTCTTTCTGTTAAACTAGAGAATGAATGATTCTTTTGATCAGTGAGTCACCCAAACTAGAGAAAACTAGAAACAGTAGGGAAACAAGTCTGCCTTAGAAATCCTAACTTCATTCTCTCTGTGACCAAAAACAACAGCCTGATTTTCCCCAGCCTCTCCATTGGCTGTCAGTGGGCAGTGGGAAGGACCATTTCCTAGGTATTATCTGTAAGTGTTTTATGCTACATTTATACTGTAAGAAAAGACTGACTTTTAGAAGTAGAATTTTAAAATATTGTCATGCTTAAAATAATATGAATCAAATGTGGCAGAAACAAACATGAGAGTTAAATCTGTTTATTTCCATCAAGACATGTTGATGTTTATGACCTCATGACAAAAAAAGAGGGAGAGGAAAAACACAGTAGAAATATAAAATACTGTTCCTATACCTTTTCTCTCTTCTTCTTCCTCCCTAAATCTGCTCTTTCATAAGCCTGTGATTTTAGAGTGTTATCTTAAATTCTCAGAGGAACTTGCCACATCAAATATTGGTTCTTTTGAATACAAAAGTATCACATAGTTGATAAAGAGAATAATTTTCTTTCTCATAATGACAACTGGAAAACATATGGGTATGAAAGCCTGTGTGAGAAATACTGATTTAAAAAAAACATATTTGGGTCAGCAAAGTATAGGCTGTTGAAATAATATTAGCCTTAAAAGTTAATAACAAATAGTAATGGATTCGAATGCCAAAATATTGCCTAACACATTCTGTCAACATGCATATAAACACAGCAGGAAATCCAAAACAAAAGCTAATTTATGGGAAATGATGTCCTCCTAATGATGGCGTAGACTGTGGGGGGCCACATTATAAACTACAGTCTTTACATAAGAGTCTTCATTTTACATAGAAAACGTTTGCTTTCTGGAGTATGTATCAAGTCTAATCATTACCCTATATTTAAGGGTATTTTTCTTATTTTTTTCAATGAAGCCTAGTCATTCCATATGTGCTCATGTCTATTTAGATAGTTATGAAGTTAAAAGAAAAAAATGAAAAATTCAAGATACCCAAGGAATCATCATGTCTTATTGTGCTTTGACCTCTGCAGGGTAGTTTTTAAAATAAAGCTAAAAAAAAATAGTGTCTTGTAATATGTTGATATTTTATTGATGCCGCCCAGATGTGGGTATTTTTTTCATTGCTCAAGAATACAAACACCTAAGTGTTTGTATTCTTAAATTCCTAAAAGCCCAGGAACTTGCTAGAGTTCCACAGATAGATGGAACCAGAATTGGGACTAGGACCCAGATGCCTTCTTATATAAACAAAGGGCTCCAGAAGTTATCTCAGGCCATCTATATTGCATCAGTCCCCTTAAGTGTGAAAAACTCAGCTCTGGATTTTATTTTCCCGACAGCTTCTATTAAGGGGATCGTGATGAATCTTCCTCCCAGAGATTATTTTTGGGAAGACATACCATGATGGATGAGAGATGAATGACAAGAAAGGGAAACCCTAGACCTTTGCTCGATTGGGTAAACATTCGAGATTTGGGAGACTGAATAAAACTGAATCGCAGATACTCGGGATGTTTTTTTTTTTTTTTTCAAGTCAGTTTTTCTCGCCAGATCTCAGTCCTCACGTTATCTTGTGCAGCTTGTCTCTGTGAGATGGCTTCCTGGCTCCTGTAATATTAAACAGCATTTAGGCCATAATGGCAGGCCTGCTAAGAGCCATGCTTGGTGTTGCCAAAACCTTAGAGAGCACTCCTCAGGCTTCAGGTTGCTGATGGCAAGGGTGTCTGCCTCTGTGTTCCCTTCACAACAGCCCCTGTAATTTGCTCCAAGGTTCTGGCACACTGCTGGACTCTGTCACCAGCTGTCACCACCCCCTCTTCCCATCCACACTTGGCAAGATCTGAGGACTCAGACAGCCAGTAGAAATAATAGTAGCTGTGGTAACAACTTTAGTGGCATGGTCCCCAGAGACAAGATCACATTTGGCACCTTTTCTCTCAACAGGGATCTAAAAATGGCACTGAATTTGCTACTTGGTGGTATATAATTTTATTTAATTACACATTTTTGGTTCAAGTATTCCACATGCTGGCTTCTAAGTGTCAAACGAGCATATATTGGTAAAAACACTGGCATCCACCCCCCCTGCTTTTTATAAGGAGAAGGTAACTATAAAGCCAATGTGTTTGTTCATTTTCATACACCTTGAAAAACAGGGAATGCATGCTATAATTTCTCTCATTGGGATAGTCTTCAAATCTAAAAGAAAACCCTTCATAAAATTTTACTGATGCATTTTTACTAACACACTGTCTCAAAATTATTTCAACTCACCGTTTTCCCCCCCTTTAACTTCTACTAGAAAAACCTATAGGGAAAAAAAAAACTAGAGGTTATTGACAGAATGTTTTTCAACTACATAAGAAATATTGTTATTTTCAACATCATAAAATTGGTTATAGTCTAAGGATACCACAGCCAACCTGAAAAGAGACATCCTAGGGCTGGCGATATGGCTCAGCACATAAGCGCCCTTCCCACTCAAGCTTGGAAACCTGTGTTCAATTCCTGGAACTCACATGAAGGTGGAAGGAGAGAACCGGCTTCACAGAGTTGTCCTCCACTCCCCATACGTGTACCGTGATAGGTGTGTGTAAGCATCTATACACAAAAATAATAATAAAGGAAATGTTTTATAAAGACTCAGTTTGGAGCAGACTGTGCGGCTATAGCATGGACGTCAATAGTCATTTGTGACTTGAAAGCCATGTAAGCCACTCTGAGAGTTGATATTATAACTTTTGATCATTGGCTTGAACAGTAATATTTTTTAAAAGCTCTTTAATTTCATGAGGAGAACTTGTCAGATGTTTACAACTTACTTGAAAGATGTATTGCAGGGAAATCGTCCAAGATATCTATGTTCTCCTGACCCAAAAAAGGGTAGGACAGTAGATGGTTCTTCTGACTATTACCAGGTCAACACGGGGGCCCTCAGTCACTCTCCACCTTATTTCTTAGAGGTCTGTGTTTCTGCAATGGAATAGTTTCCTGAGAACTCAGGGTGACCAGATCTCTCATGGGATCCACTGATTGTTCTAGGCTGGCTGGTAGGCCAGCAAAAGCCAACGATTATTTGTCTCCACCTCCACAGCACCAGGACTGCAAACACAGGCTACCACACCCAGATTGTTAGACACATGCTGGGCATTCAGGCTCAGTTCCTCATGCTTATGTGGCAGGCATTTGAACAACTGAGCCGTCTCCTAGCCCAGGGGTTACATTTTGATGACTAATATTTGCTAAGTATTGCCACAAATAGATGGCCTTTATATCTATCACCTTCATTTGGTTTTACTGCAAATTATGAAATAAATACTTATAATTTCCATTTCATAGGCAAGAAAACTGAGAATTTCAGAAATTGGATAATAACTGGGAGCCCAGTTAAGAAACAACAGAGCTACTATCCAACCTCAGCATCAGTTGATACATTGCCACACATAAAGTGATGTGGGGAGGGAGAAAGGGAGCCCAGGAAGCTAGGTAATTATAAGGCTTTCTAGGTATGTCAGGGGTAAAGCATGAAGTTAAAAGTGAAGCCGTCTACAAATACTTTTTATTAGAAATACCAATCCCAAAGCCATCTGTCCACATGGAATTACAAGTTGAAGGTATGAACACAATTAAGATGAACGAGAGATCAAGACCAGGCCTAGTGAGTGTTCACACTACTGGGTTACAACAGGGAAAGAGTTGTATAAGTCAGCGGGGAGCAAATGGCCTCCAAATTTAGCAGTGTCAATCAAAATACTTTTATCTCAAGTTTCTGCCTGTTGTAAAGTCTGGTTTCAGTGTAGCGATGTGTCTATACCTCAGGCTGTAGTCAGACTGTAGGCTGGGTTTGACATGTCGTTTACAAGCATAACGGGTACTGGAAGAGTATACTTCCAGCTCACTCAAAGGGTTTTGATGGGCCTGTCTCTCACCACATGGGCCTCTCTGTGAGTCTGCCTGATATATGATGTGGCAGCTGCTGTGCCCCGTGACAAGCCATGCAAGGGAGAGATTTGAACAACCAAAATAGAAGCTCAAGCCTTTTATAACCTAAGATGAGAAAAGACATTCCATGATGCCTGCCTTATGCTTCCCATTATAAGCAAGTTACTAAATCAAGCCTGCACTCAAGAGGAGGGGAATGTATAAGGGGATTAGGAATACCAGGAGACAGGGATTATTTTGAACCATCTCAGAGGTATCCCACGACAGTGGTCTAACAGGCTGGCTTATTTTTGCTTAAGTATGTGTGTGTGGTAATGATCTTGCTTACTCCGGGACCCATGCTGACAGCACTGTTCAGTGTGTTTCTATGACCCCTGCATGGCTATGCAGCAAATTACATGGGTGCTCTTGAATCTGAGTCCAGGAAGCATTACATCTTGACTGTAGCCACATTTTATGGTTGAAAACAGTTACATGCCTTCAAGGGACCAGAGAGGAGACACTCTGCAATAGATTCTCATAATATTCACCCAGGAGTTGTTGAGGGCAACTGAGAAACAGCAAAGTTCTGGGGGGGGGGACAACAATAACAACAACAAAAAACAAAACAACAACTACAAGAAAAACGGGCAGTTTACCAGAGGAGGCCAAAGGTATTGAAAACTGGAGACTAGGATGTTGACAAATACCACTACTGTGTACAGAGAGACTCAATAGAGGCAACTGGATGAGGTAATTCAAGAGATGCTTTTAAGCACAGAATAAGAATCTAGATGTGTATGTATCACACTTCATTTATTCCTGTGTCCATCAATATACAGGCCATGATACCACCTCTTGATTGTCTTGACAAGTGCTACTTAGACAGGGCTCTGCAATTATCTATGAGACTTCACCTTCCATCCTTAGAGGTGTAGCAAGAGCTGGATCATACAGTCGTTCTGCTTTTGTTTGGTTTTTTGAGGGATTACTATACTGTTGTCCATAAGTCGTAACATTTTACAGTGTTCCCAAAAGTTCATATAGGTGTTAGGTGTCTTCATCCCTTGCCAAGACAAATAATAGTTTCAAACTACAGAGCAGTCTGGGAGTCATTAACACAGCACATGAATTTTCTTGATCATATCGATTCCTTCCTGACACCTGGGGTTTGCACTAAACAGAACCCATTCCACTCTTCCATTGTCCTGCCCCATGATGGAGTCAATTCCATTCTGTCCTGCAGCCACACTTTGTGTGCACCTTGATGCTAGTTACCTCTTTGTCTCTTAGAGAATGTAGCAGCTAGTCTAGAAGATAACAGCACTTTCGGGGAAGGCTTAGAAAAAGCAAGTGCATGCTCTCCATGAAGAATGTAGCAAACACTTTACTGTGGGTTCAAATCCGCTTTCTAGCTTGGGATTCAAGAATTGGGCTCACCCATCTTTATTTGCAGGTGTATTTTATTAGGTTAATTTTCTCTCTATTTATCTACCAACATGTTCCGTGTAGTTCTATTGCACCCTGCTTAGTAATTTCTGGGACACTTTTGGCTTTTTGAGTTTGTTGCCTGTCCTTCTCATTAACCCCACGTTGGATATACATTTAACTAAAAGTATATATGAGTGTCAGACTAAATACCAAACAATGGCTGTTTCAAAGTAGGTACTGTCCTAAAACCAAACAACTCATTGTCTTCTGTTTCCACTGAGATATTAACCAACAAGTGATATCATTGGGTGTGAGGACCATTAATCAGCATGCTAAGTGGAAACAGCATCCATCTTGTTGATAGTTTCGTAATGATGTGTGTGTGTGTGTGTGTGTGTGTGTGTGTGTGTGTGTGTGTGTGTGTGTGTGTAATACAGCTGTTACCCATCTGGCAAACAATAAAATAGCTCTCCTAACACAAATGCCCTATTACTTTTTCACACTTGATATCTGTATGCAATCCCAATAGATTCTCTCTACCTTTCAAAGTCTACTAAAACCAATAATATGATCAAATCAACCATTCAAGAAAATGCAATGTCCTTTTTACTATTAAAACATGACAGTGATGGTAAACTATTTTTCTTGGAAACTTTGCCCCTGTGGATTACAGGTAATGGTTTGTATCTCCAGCAAACCAACTGGAGATTTCAAACATCAGATGTTGAAATGCACTGAGTGTTGCCTACCAAACCTTTGCTTAGCAACAAAGAGTACTGAAGTGTTCCTAAATTGCGATCTGTGAGTCAAAGCAATCTGTAGTCCTCTGACCCTGCTAAACATTGAAAAAGTGTCCCACCCCATATTGCTAGTCCAAGGAAAGAGCAAAAATTCAAACATTAAGCTATGGTTTCTGCTGTATGTGTGTAGTTTGTATACTGTTGTAAAGTTGAAAACACAGAAGGCAAACCATTCAAAGCCGAGATGTCTGTATTGATTGTTGTGTGCTAGAAAACACCTGTCAACCCTTGCTGTCTGCAGAACCAGCTCCCATTATGTTCTTCAGAAATTGCTGAAGTATGTAAAACCTTGAGGAGTGTGTGAAGCGATAAATGTTTAGAAAGCTCCTGACATTTCACTGCTCACACACTATGTAATTTAATGCAAAATGACATATGAAGATATATCTCCTTGTAAGATGATGACTTATATATTCTAAATATATAAGTCTAAATATATAATTCTAAAGTCAGAGTTTAAACAGAACCACTGGAAGACCATAAACAAGGAGTATGCATTTATTTATGCATTTATAACAGATATGCACCATAGACATCACTATCTATGTTTGCTATATTTCTTCTAATATTGTACATTTATATCAGGTGTTATTAACAGGATGTGATACTGATAACAAGATCCCAAAATTATTGACATTTTAAGAATATCCCATCTCTCATATAGACTAATAATAGACTTTCGCTCAACTGATTTTCATATATTATATCGAAGGAGTCATTTATTAATTAATAATATGTTCTTCATTCTTATGCATTTAAGATTTATTTTATTTTCACTTTTTCATAAATTACTATCTTAGCTGCCGAAGTGTTTCCTTAGGTTTAAATTTTCAGAAGTTAGAATTCTTGCTCATTTTAATTCATTGATTTAACAGATAATTATTGAAACGTACAAGGTAGCCTTAGTCCTAAACTTAAACCAAATGTCAGACAATGTGTTCCACTTGGAACTCCAGCTCCAAAGGATCCAGTGTCCTCTTCTGGAGTCCAGAAATACATCCCCATGCATGTGCGCATACACAGACACACATACACATGACATTAAAATAAAAACCATCTAAAATAAAGAAAGGCACCAGTACATTCAGGAAAGTCTTCCCCCAGGTGTCAATCACTGCCATCTTGAGTAATAAGGTGGATTTTACAGTGAGTTGGCAGCTTTGTAGTTAAAAGGGACATTTATTAAAATGTGTTATGGTCTAGATAGACAACACCAAATGCTTTGAGAATCTAGAATCTAGATCTAGAGTGCATAAATGAAACCCTTATATAGCAAAAACTATCCCGCTGAATGCCAACTATGCTTCATATGCTCTATCGAGAATTCTTACGTCAATTAAATAAGCTTGGCATGCCTCATTTTTAAGTAAACATAATACATAGCATTAATTTTTCAAAGATCAAATACGAGATTAAGGATTGAACAAAAGCCTACGTACATCCAAAGCCACTGCCCTTTGCCCTGGTACATTGTATTTTTCTTACTATATTATTTGGATATTTAGCATCAGTTCTCTGTCAGGGGCAATTATTATACTACCTCTGAGATAGTTTCTTTTTCCAGTTCTAAATTCCAATGAACATAATGATTAAAATGTCAAAACAAAGTTGTCTTTCACATTACACTACTGTGGCCATCATTGTGTTTCCCTGTAAATATGCAGCCTCCCTGAGGAAATATTCCAAAGTGTGATCCATGGCGATAAATGTCTAGTCATTGTTAATGGTTAATATGCCAGTGACGTGGTCTTCTAAATATTTTAGACAAATTGAAAAAAATAATTTACTAAAATTTAAATTATGGTACATCTATACACTCATAATCATATCACATAGTTCTTTAGTTATATTTTCTAAATGTTTTAAATAAGGGACATTGATTAAACATAAAAATACAATAAATGTCTGTGACTTATAAATTTATAAAGTCAATATCATTCTCACTTCAAAAACCCACATAGATTATTCGATGGGTGCATGTCGTTTGATCAGTGATATTACTGAATCTATGCTATAAATTCAAAACTTATTCATCCCAATTAAAGATGTTGCACTTTTAGCTAGACATGGTAGCACATGCCTGTAATCCCAGCACTCAGAAGGCAGAGACAGGTAGATCTCTATGAGTTCAAGGACAACCTGGTCTGTGTAGTGAGTTCAGGGACAGCCACGGTAATGTAGAGACCCTGTCTCAAAAGAAAAAAACAAACAAATGTTGCACTTACTTTTGTTTTACACATCTAAATCTACTGTGATCATCCCATATGCCATCAAGTTCCTCTGTGAAACATGTTTTTGCTTTTATCACAATCCAGTGGAAAACATCTTGGTTGTAGAGAACACAGAGCATTTGTAACAGTGTGATAAATCTTCAAATGACCTGTGGTCAAGAAGATTTGGCAAGTACCACTTCAGAGAATTCTCAAGCTTTCTTATAATGTGGAAAACAGACAAACCAAAGTAAATAGTGCTTAAGACCTTCCTGGTACCAATTAGCAGCGTAATGCTCGATCATTATTGAAGCACTGTCATCGTGCACAGCACTGCGCCGTAGATTGCATGTGTTTGAGGGATTCTGCTTTATAATTTGTATTGCACAATTACCCCCGTTATTTCAGAGGATGGAAATCTGAACTTTATATATGAGTCTTGTTAGAAACATGCTAAGCGCTTGCCTTTGGAGCTCGAAGCCACAGACCTTTAAACAACTTGTATGCTTTACCCCCAGCAATGCATCTATTTGGCCTCAACTGGCACTTACAGCAGACTGAGAACGACACATTTGAGAATGGAAAAGTGAATTCTGACATCATGCCAACAAATACTGTATCGTTACCTCCTAGCGACAACGGTAAGAGAAAGAATCGTGGAGCCTGTGCTCTCTTTAAACGTCATTCTCCATCAATGTGGTTGTAGCCATGTTTGCATTCCACTCATGTGGGAAAATAGGCTTGTAGCTGGTAGACATCGTCTGCTCATGAGGACTTTTTGTGAATTTATTGAAAAGTTGACCGTTCACACTTTTATTATGGGAATAATATAGTTGTCTGCCTTCAGGGGGCTAATGATTTGGCTCTTATTATTACAAGTGTGAGTTTTGTTTTCAGTAGACAACTGGAGTACAGTTCAGAATGTCATCTCTCGTGGTACCTTGGGTATATTAAGTTTTCTTAATTGGACTTGTACATGGAGTTGTGATACCCTATTAATCTTACTATAAAAGCTTTTATATATAAACTACATTAAAGGATTATAACTTACTGACCATTCCCGGTTGCCCTTTGTCCAAACCTTTTAGAGTTTGCACTTTGAGGTAATAGAGACTTTTCAATCAATTGTCTCTGAATAAAAACGGAACTTCAGCGGCTAGAGGATGCTGTATTTCATTTTTCCAATATAAACCCCTCAAAATGGACACGTGCATATGTATACTTGTGCTGTGCATAGTTTCATGTTATTTCTGTGTATTAAGGTACACACCTTGGCACTTGCCCCTTCTGACATTCTGAGTGATGTAATGATGTTATATCTCAAAACAACCTGCCAGATGTGGGTCTCTTCTGTCACATGATAAATTATTTGCTTTAAAGAATTTCCTTAGCTCTTCTGCCTCTGTTTCCCCCTGGGGTATTTGTACTGCACTTTGCCACCAGCAATTTCCATTTCATGTGCCTTGTTTCTTTGCAAGGCCACAACAAAGGCAGGGCTTCTTTAATAAGCATCTCTTTTTCATGCTCTCCTTTACTGCTAGGCTAGAGTTTTGAACATGTTCTCACTCATTACCCTCTCATCTTTTACTTTAAAAGGACTCTATGACAGTGTTTCTCAACCTGTGGGTCTCGACCCTCTGGGGAGGGCCAACGACCCCTGCACAGGGGTCACAAAAGACTGTCTGTATATCAGATATTTGCATTATGATTCATATCAGTAGCAGTATTACAGTTATGAAGTAGAAATTAAGATAATTTCATGATTCCTTCCCAGTGTGAGGAACTGTATTGAAGGGTGGCATCATTAGGAAGGTTGAGAACCAGTGTTCTGTGGTGCTTCTCTTCCACCTAAAGGGAACTAAGGAATTTTACACTGTAGATTTTTCACAATGTTGGCAAATACCCCCCATATGGAACCTTTTATACAAAGAACTATAATCTGGTATTTGCCATGTCACCACAGGGCATCACTGTAGAGTGGGTTAATGGCAGAGAAGAACATTTTCCTAATTGAAACTGTGAATACCAGGTTTCATACAGTAAACTTTAATTAGCGTTACTGCCATGCATTTTTATACATTGGTGCCATATGTAAATAGATCAAGAAACTACACAGAAATTTAGATCTATTTGTTTGTGTTTATTGAAATTGAGACTATCCCTGTAGGAGGATGATCACCACAATGCTATCGAAGTGGTACTTATTAATTACAGCAGAGATTAATTTTGCAAATAACATCATAATTCTCAAACATTCTGTCTTTGTTGTGGACATTTTGTTTATCGGCAGCATCCAAACCTGTTGTTATTAAGATGGAAATGTAACTAATTGGTGTCACTGAACTAAAAATGTGGGGTACTGAGTAAGCTGCTGGTTATAGATGCTCACTCTAGGCTCAGCCCTGGCTCCTGACATTTCTCTTCCAAGGAATGCCAGCCCATGTCAGCATCTCCCAGTGTACATAAGCATATATTCAAATCTGAATCCTTCATGTGCTTATTGGGCAAAGTGAGTAGTTGTTCAGGTTTGCAAGGACATTTAGAATAAATAACTCTAGAACAGACACTCTGGGATCATATCAGTTCCACAGCACTAGAACCACACTATAGGACTACAATTTCTTTATAGTCTCTGAGAGATGTCTGAAAATAGTTACTAAATAGTTACTAAACCTGGTGACTGTAACAGCAATACATGTCCATCAAACCTGAACACCATGCACATGTACATATATATATATATATATATATATATATATATGAAATTCCTAAATTAATATTTGTCTTTACATTGAAAAATGTGCTCCAGTGCTTTCTATTGTGTTTCACTATATCTCCTTCAACAAATGCTAACTATAAAATAGTTTCATGTTTTATGGAGAGCTAAAGTTTCAAAAACTACTCCTCTCACTAGACCCATGGCTGACATGTGCCACTGGAGTAACTGTGTAAGTTTATCCAAAGGAACTCTTCCCTGGCTGTATAAAAAAAACCCAAAGTGGGTGGTAACAGTCCTCCCTTGACTATTCACTTGTGAACACTGGAGAACTGGCCTCCAGCTTCCCAATAGAACCATGGCATCTATGGAAGTTTCAGTCCAGGAAAAAAATAAAAATAAAAAGGTCTGTGTCTTGGCACAGACTTTGTTGAAAATGTGACCTAAACAAGTCACTTGTCTACTTTCTCATTGTTCAAATAGCCCAAAATCCCCATCCATGTCTCATGCACGAATTTCCTTCTGTTTTTCAAGTAAAGACTCTTGGTATTTAGTTCTTCAGAGGGACAGAAGGAGACTATTTGCAAGAATGGAGGAACCTATAATCTGGTTCCTCTAAAAAAGACCTGTTTGATAAACTTATGATACCTGTGAACCATCACCCACCACTTTAGATGTGCAAACTGCTCCAGACAGCAGATCACATGTTCTCTTTGAAAAGTCTGACACCACAACCTTAGAGAAGCCTTAAAATCTGTCACAAAATCCACTAGGAGAATTAACTGTGCTAAGCATAATGAGGAAATTACTCCCCAGGTTTGAGATGCAGTCCTCTTAACTCTGGTGGTACTATTTCGTTTGCATTTTGTAATCATCATTCAAGAAACAATGGCTGTGTTAATGGCTCTGTAATCTTTCTGCTTACCCTCCTTCGCCAAAGCTTCTCAAAGGCGGTTGCTAACTAGAAGGAGAATCCATATTACAATGCTGCCCTTTCCTCATCATTCCCAACACTTTCTATGGCTGAAAGTTGTAGGGGTGATGTAGCAGAAGTGTGGGGTCTCTGGCAACACTAACAGAAATGGACAGAGTGGATGAATAGGTGAGATTAAAGTGTGGGTCTCAAATAACTTCCCTCTAGAAACTAAAATTACTCCCTGGACCAACAGATTCATTTAGCCTAATGTACTGGAAAGAATTGCACAGGACTACACTTGGATGCCAGCTCCTTCGCTTGCTTACTTTATAACCAGTTACTTAACCTTCTGAGCCTTGGTTTCTTCACACGTAAAGAGGGACTAATAACACTTACCTCTTGGCTTACCAACCTCAGCAGCCTGGCTCCCCACTGTATTTTCCTTGCAGTGTTCTAGTCTCCATACTCCCCAACAGTTATCTCAGATCTCCCTCTTCTGCTCCAAACCCCGTCTTGCATTCTGTTAAACCATGTCCTTCAGAGGACATCTCTTGCTTTCCTATAAGCAAACCTCCATTCATACACACGTTCGTTACTTTTCTCATAGTGTAACAAAATACTGGACAAAAGCAACTTAAAGAACAGAGGGTATGTTTGGGCTCACTATTTGGTACAGTCCTGCTTCTGCAGTATTCCCTTTACATGGCTGGCCTCAGTCACCACCACCAATGAAACTCATGCTTTGCAGGGTCCCATTGCTGCCAGGTGCACCATTGAGTATTCTTCTCTTTTCCTCACATTTGAGGCTCTTGTTTTTAAAATTCCTCCTTGGAATACTCATTCTCATAGAATGTATAGCACCACACTGACCAGGTCTTTATTCCAGTTTTAGTAGCAATATCCATTTGTATATCCAGCTCTTCCCCTTTCACCTGGTCACTAAACATCTCAGGATCCTGGTCTGTCATATAATTACACTTGATCGTGTCTGTGCTTGTCTTTAGTTACAGTATATGTAACTTTGACTCAATAAGTACATCCTAGGTTATATTCCTTAGCTCCAGACATCAGCTATAGAAAACCAATCGGTGCTTCTGTGGAACATTTCCACTAGAGTGTCTTCTTGGCCTAGCAAATTCCAAGTGTCAAAAACTGAGCGCATCAACTATTTGGCTTCCTAGTGCTACATAAGAAACCATACCAAAGTTCACTGGTTCACAGAAACTGTTTTTCATCTCTTGCAGGCCTGTCAGTTGTCTAGGCAGTTCATATATTTTTGGCTAAGACTTCTCATGCAATTGCCTCCAGATGTCTGAGGCTGCCTGAAGGCTCCATTAGGCTGGAAGTCAAAGACTGCTCGCTCAACTGGGCATCGGCTGATGTTATATATTTACTTATGCTCAGCTATGCTGTGGCTGTGGGAAAGAGCGTCTGAACACAGCCTTCCATGTGGTTTGGGTTTCTCAGAAAGTAGTAGCTGGTTCTAAGGAAGAATATCCCAAGGGGGCTCATTCTTGTTGACCTACACAGAAGCTCAGGGCTTCTTCTGACTTAGCATCGGACATTCTAGTCCATCAGGAAGTCATGTACCCTGGCCAAGTGGCAGAATGCTTACCTAGGATATATGAGACCCTAGTTCAGTCCTCACCCCCACAAAAGTATTTCACCTGAGGTCATCTAAATGTCATGATCAACAGAATTAAGCTTCCTTTGTTGTAAGGAAACTTTAAACTTTATTTCAAACAGAGTTTTAAGTTAAGCCAGAATTAAAGTTCCATTTCTTTTTTAAGTTATGCAACTTAGATTTTCATTTTGATTTCTTTTTCTTGAACAGTGTTTTTGTTGTTGCTGTTTGGTTTTTCAACACAGGGTTTCTCTGGGTAGCTCTGGCTATCCTAGAACTCTCTGTAGACCAGGATGGCCTCCTCAAACTCACAGAGGTCCTCTGCCTGCCTCTGCCTCCCAAGTGCTGGGATTAAAGGTGTGTACCACCACTACCTGGCAACAGTGTTGTTTTTAATACACTTTAATTAAAATATAATTACATCATTTTCTCCCTCTAACCCCCTCCCATGTGACTTCCCTCCAGCCCCCCTCATGTATCCTCCTCCCTCTCAAATTGATGGCCTCTTTTTCTTTTATTATTATGCTACATTTTGTATATGTACATACATATGTATGTACATATATTCTGCTAAGTCCATTTTCGTCGTTTGTATGTATATGATTTCAGGATGGCTCACTTTGTGTAAGATAAATTGTTAGGGGGTCTCTTCCCTGGGAGAGGGCAATTCTTCCTCTCAGCAATGATTAGTTGCCTGTACTTCTTTGTCTAAGGGTGGGACCCCTCGGTTTTCCCCTTTCCATGCTGGTATGTATGGTGGTATTACCATTTTTCCTGTCAGGTGTATGCAGCCATTTCCAGGAGACACAGTCTCCTGGAGGTCCCCTGGCATTTACACCCTATTTCTGAAATGTTCTCTGAGCATTATTAGGTACAGGAGTTGTATTGAAGATGTAGATGTTGGAGCTGGGCTACCCACAGTCCAACTGAATTGTGTACAATTGCTTGTTTCCTGTATAATACAGAACTTCATTTACTGTATACATATGCATATATATATATATATATATATATGTATGTATACAGAACCATGTATATGTATGTATACAGTAAATGAAGTTATGCCACTTGGACTGATAATACTCCCCAAAATAGCCACTATCGAACAAAACTACCAGTATCAAGCATGAGTAACCTCTATTTGAGTTCTTGGTCAGTGTAGTCCAAGTGATTCCTGAAAAAATTATAGGCTGTTGCTATTGAGCTTGGTTGTTTCTAAGAGACTGAAGGTAGTCTCTGTTGCTGAAGTCACTGAACACTTAGAACAAAGGTTTCTGATTATTTGAACCATATATAACCTGAAAGCCTCCTTTCATTTTTTAATATTTGCTTCATTCATATATTTTTTTAAAAAATAGTAATAAATATCTATAATTCAAAACTGTTTCAGCAAGTTTTATTTTTTTGACTTTAAAATATGTCCACAATTTTTTGTTAGTCTTCCTTTTTATTTTATTTTAATTAAAAAGAAAATTATTTTACATGTCAATCCCAGGCCCCTCTCCCTCCCATCCTCCCCTGCCCCACCCCCCCCAACTAACACCCTACCTATCCCATACCCTTTCTGCTCCCAAGGGAGGGTGAGGCCTTCCATAGGGGGTCTTAAAAGTCTGTCTTATTCTTTGGGATAGGGCCTAGGTCAACCCCCTTGTGTCTAGGCTCAGGGAGTATCCCTCCATGTGGGATGGGCTCCCAAAGTCCATTCCTATGCTAGGGATAAGTAATGATCCACTACAAGAGGCCCCATAGATTTCCAAGGTCTCCTCACTGACACCCACATTCAGGGGGTCTGGATCAGTCCCATGCTGGTTTCCCAGCTATCAGTCTGGGCAACAAGAGCTCTCCTTTGTTCAGGTCAGCTGTTTCTGTGGGTTTCACCAGCCTGGTGTGGACCCCTTTGCTCATCAGTCCTCCTTCTCTGCAACTGGATTTCATTTCAGTTCAAGGTTTAGCTGTGGGTGTCTGCTTCTACTTCCATCAGCTGCTGGATGAAGTGAAAGCCTCCTTTCTGCTGATCTAGTTTCCATAATATCAGAGAGTACTATGCAAACTGCCAACAGAGGGAAGCAATAGTCCTGAACACCTATGCAGCCTATGAACCAGAACACTTACCAGCATGGCAAGATCTCCTAAAGGTGCAATAGTGGCACTCATACCATGGTAGCAACCAATAGTTATCCTAGCTGGACTTAAATCCCACTTAATGGGGCTTTAAGTCCTGCACTAGAAACCTAGCCAACTAACTGGAGCTAGTGGGGGCACAGATTGTGGAAGAGAACCTACTACTTCCACTTGTCAACATAATTCATTAACTGCAGTCTAAATCTGTTATACACAGGTAAGTGTAGCTACCATCCCCTATTAAAAGATCTCCTCTTGGTAACAAATAGAGACATTACAGAAGACTCACCATCTTGACCATGAATACAAGGAAACTCATTGTACAGAGCATGTGGGGTAGAGACTGTAGCCATCTTTGGAAAATGATTGTTATACCATTTTTCTTTCCAAATTTTCCTCTTATTCAAGGATTTCTCTGTCAGGAAATAACACCTAGTTACCTGTTTCAGAAGTGTAGTGAGAGTTACATATGAATCCTATTTTCTTACATCACCCATTGAACCCATTGACAAGCCCCAACAATGCTAACCCCCTATCTCATGAATTCCATCATTTTTCAACTGACTACAGCAGCCACCTGTTTGTGATGGCACTACCTTTGCTCATCAATTCTTCAGACACAGATGTGATAACAGTACCTCATCTGAACCCTTTCAGCCACTTAGGTTCTATCCACATGCTTTTAGATGGCTTAGAAGTCTGTCCACATTCTGGCTGTTCACCATACCCTTAATACAGAAGTGATACAGCAAAGAGATGTACAAAGTCTATGTACTCTGCAGCCAATCCCACCTGACATCCTATCCAGCTTTCTATGACTGTCTTTATTACCTGGGACAGTTCCTCTAGTTTCTTTCTGTCTCCAAAACTCATGGAATTTTCCTGATAAACTAGTTTTGAATAGTACTATAAATGATGTGTAACACATAATATATGATTAAAAGATACAAAGATGTTTACTATTACTGTGCTTTCTTTGCTAAAATGCAAGGCAAAGATTATTATTTTCCTGCTATTGTCTCAAGCTATTAGCATAGTTTTTGATCTAGAATAGTTCTTTTCACCAGTATCTGGTCAAAATACTCTACAAGTAGTATTTGTTGAGTGAAAACATATATACATATATCTATCTATTTGTAGATAAATAGATATATGTATATAAGTGTGTGTATATAGTTATACATATATAGTGAATAAATAATATATAAAGTATATAAGGGGCCAGCACAATATCTTGCCTAAAGTACGTGCAATGCAAATATTGGTGAAATAAAATAATTGAGAAGTGTTCTGTCACTGGCTGGCCTGTAAGCAGATTGCCTTGTCTGACTTCTTGCTTCTTTATGGAATAATAGTTTGCTTTAAATTTGATAATGGTGTCGGAAACCAATCCATGACATGTGTCACTAATTATTGGTTTGCATTTTTTCTATGTATTTATGATTTACAACAAAAATCTTTAAAGCCTAGCTCCTGGAATTAGTATGAATTCTATCTTCTTAGGCTGTAATAGAAATCATTTAATCATTTATATTTTTGGTTACTTGGAGGATTGGATTTTATCAAAAAGTCTTGTTATTTTTCCTTTGAATATGTAGTGCTCATTCATTTTAGTTTTTTTTTAAACATATATTATACGATATGCGCTGACCAAGGCACTGAAGTAAATAGCAGCTTGGGGGAGAGGGGAGACACCCAGGACTGTCACAGATACATGTTCTCAAAGCATCTGGATTGTTAGGCAAGAGAGAAATCAAGCAAAGAATTAAAATGAAATAGAAAATCGCAATAGGGAAAAGCAGGTAACACTTTTTATTGAAAGCCACATGAACAAGAGGCAATGAGGTGAATGCTCAAATTTGACATAAGCAAGCCTGAGATAATCTAGGAGTAAAGTGAAAAGCCATAAATGCTGGTTAGTGTATGAGTTACTTCCCATCAGAATATCTCACATCAACACCATTGGTGTGGAAAGATTCATTTTGGCTCCTGCCCATGGGGATTGTCTGTGTTCCTCTGGCTTTCTCCATTGGCTCCTTTTAGTCCATCCAGTCACCCCACTTAGAATGGTGCCACCCACACTGATGGGTCATTAGTCCTCCCTGGAAACACCTTCGCAAATATGCCAGCAGCCCCTCTCACAGGTGGATCCAAACCCAAGAAGGTTGGCAATGATTGATCACCACAGCCACTGTAACCATGGAAAATGACTCCTCCAGTATAAAACAGACACGAAAGCACAAGCCTCTCCTTTCATGAGAGTAGGAACGGCAAGCGTGGGCATATAAATACACATGTATGCAGTTCTCCAATTTACGCAAAGTTACAGTTGCACTTAAATTTTATGGGAGTGCTCATTGCATGCCCGTTTCCTCATATATAAATAGCTTCAGAGAACTGGATTTTACAGCAGGTTACTGACTGCTTATGCACTGAAGAACTGGGACTAAAAGGGCTGCAAGAGCACTGTGCTTTGTTCAGAATTGTTCATAGTAGTTGTGCTGTTGCTCTCTATAATGTTCCTTAATTAGAAGCTTTATTGACTTTGTCCATTAAACTAGTGCAAAGCAGCTATGCTTTATTCTACATGGATTGTAATGTAATACCTGTATCCACATGTTAAGACATGTGGTCCTGTATAAACAGGTATATTCTCCCAGAGATCTTCACAGTCAGGATACAAATGAACCTATGATTAGGATGAAATTAGATTGTGGCTATTGGTTGTATATAGATGCCTAACTTTGCCTCCTGTCATTTTAATTATTAGTGCCTCTCTGGGACCTAGGATGGTTATTATTATCTGCCCTCCTTAACAGTTGTTGTTACACTTTGACACGAGGATTTTCTTTTCACCCTTTCATTTTAATCACTACTGTCTAATTTGCTCACATTCTAGAGGGCAATTTGTGATATGTGTGGGGAAATGTTTAGTGTTTTGTAACTTTAGATGATTCTTGAATATCGTAAGTTTTCAGTTGCATACCAAACTTCATAATTGCCAATATGATTTTAAATACTCTGATTTGTCCTAATTGATAAATTTATCTATGGAGTTTTCTTTAGAGATCAAAGTACTTTTTAAAGCCTTCTTTAAAAGGCCACTGTAGTTATATTCTCATGTAAGCTGGGAAACCTGTCAGGCCAGGAGTAATCACTTTGTGTACACAGTCTCTTTACCTTTTCCCACACCAATAACTGGATTTTAAGACATTAAGACTGTTGATGAAACAACTTGCAGTTAGTGAAAAGAAAAAACATCCAGTAACCCCCTCATTCGGGCATAACAGACCATATTGAAAATTTTTTCAAGATGGTGCCCGTTGTAATTGAAGACTTGGGGCATCTCATTCTGAATGTGAAGCTTTAATTGGTTTACTTTGGAATACACAAGCTTTGAGTCTGTGTGACAAGGCACTCTGTTCCCTGGCTTTGTGTGTCCTCCATTTTTCCTTCTTGTCCTTCTTGCAAACCCATGCACACAACCTCTTGCATTTCCTGTGATCGTTCCAAGTTCAGGCTCTAGGAGTTCACAGAGGTAATGGTCTCAGTGAGGGACCACAAGACAGATGGCTTTCCTTTATATCCTCTGAAGCCAGAGTTCTCTGGAATTCAGGATGGGATGAAAGAGTTCTGTGTCCAAGCTTTTCTCTAAGAGCCCCAAGAGATTCAGAGGAAGGCTTGATGCAAGTATTTACAAGTTTATCAAATAGTGGCAGTTGCTGGCTGACTTCCAGGGATGTTTACAATTAAAAAAATTTTGAAGAACACTAGCAGAAATAGTACAGACCTGGTCCAGACAAAGTAAAGAGGTACCTTGGCTTGAAAAGCAACAAGACAGGTTTGAAAAGGCCCTCTGCAAACCTACAGCTCACCCTATATTCAAATGAGCAGCTTAGGCAAAAAACAGTGCACTGAGCTAAGCTGCCTGTCACATGCAAGAAATCAGTAATGGTCTTCCAGCTCCACACTACTGATGTTTATCAAGAGGCCTGCTTTGCCTCTCCCTGATAGAAAAACCACATCTTAAGATCTTAATAACAAAACAAATAGTGAAATAACCTGAAGCAAATAGAAGTTAACAGATACTTAGAGACCAGACTCCTATTTCATGGAAAAGTCTATAAAGATAAAAGACCTTTGAATTGTATGGTACTTATACCGCCTTAACAAGACTATACATATTTCAGTTACATTTACTTTCCCGAGATCATGTGATGGGTTCTGTTTTAAATCTTTTCTGCTATGTGAAGTTGAGGTTCCAGTTACTACTTGAACACAATCAACTGCCTGTGACCTAGTTATTTTATAAGTGTGTTAGGTGTTTGAATGGTTAGCATAAAAAGAATCAGAAGTAACTGAAATGAGTAAGGACTTTCTGGGTAACTTACATATTCATATGTGAATATTAAAGGTAAAGCAAAAATCTGCATGTATTCTATGCCTAGTTTTGTTTCTTAAAAATACAAACATGAGAGATCTTGCTACAAAGTAAAAGGGTGAGAACAGGAGGGTGTCTTGTAGGGTGATGCCATTCAATTATTTTGGAATTTGTTTTGTTGTTGTTGTGTGTCAAAAATGGCATTATGGTGTGCTCACTGGAGGTATGAGGAGGCCCTATCTGGTGGCACTTCTGTTACATTTCACTTTAGCTCTCTGGAAGCAAAGAATGGACAGCTTCCTTCTTGGTAAAAGATTTGTTACACAGTTTTTAGAATCCATTCTTGGCTAATAGTGCATACCACACCAACAAAGGCTTTACCAGGGCTCAGCAAAACAGTCCTGATCACGTCTGTTATTCTTACTGCACCGCATTTGCTTCATCTGATATACTTACAATGCAGTGAAAAAGCGAACTTTAATTCGCTTGTCCACTTTAATTCACCTTTGCTATTATAATATCTTTGAATGCTTTCATCTCATTATGTGCTTTAAATATATCCATTTCATTAGCTCATTTAATTTATGGGAAATATCTACTCTATAATTTAACTGACAGAGCTAGTGTTCATTAAAATCAAAATTACTTTTTGTCAGAAAAAAAAAATCTGATGTGTTTTCCAGTTCAGATAGTTACTCTGCATTTTGTCCCAGACTCTCAGTTTGGCATCCCCATTCTGTGTAGAGACAGAACTTTACCATAAGCTTGACAATTACAATAAATAAGACATTGCTGCGTTTTGTATTTATTGCCTTTTCTCTATGTTAGTCTGAAGCTAAAAAGCATTCTTGGACAGTGACAGAAAAGTGACAAAGCCATCAAACAAATTAGCACCCTTCCTTTTTAGTGTATATATCTAATTCCAAAATGTGCCAGTAGCCCCAAGCACTCCATTTCGAACTTCACTTTACCCTTGATGGAGGTACCACAAGACAGAGAAAATCAGCAAGACTTGCCTTAGAGTTACTGTGTCGAGTAAAGAAAGGGAGCATTATGAACCAAAACGCCTGAAGTTTGCCTTTGGTCAACGTAGGAACCGTTATGTCACAATACAGCATAGGCTAGGTATCAGATGTGTGGGATATCCTGCTATAAGACAGCATACACAGGAAGGTAGTTGGAAGTCTTGAAATAAATTCCCTAAAAATTACCTCTTTTGTTGTTGATTAGTCTTACTGGTGTTCTCATGATTGGACAATCAACAGAGAACACAGTGACTGCCAAGGATTCTTCCCCGCAACAAGCTAGCAAGCAGTTGTGCAAATGACGAAAGCCCAGAGTTCTCTACTCATAGTCAGTTCTTCGAGGAGAAAGAAGCTGATCTTGTCAGAGCTCAGTCTCCAGGACTGTCCCTCCCAATTCCATTGACAATCACAGACACAAGGTCTGCCCAATCATCTACACATTGGGGTTCCTTCAATATACCCCCTCCCTTGATTTGACTAATTTGCTAACCTGACTAACAGGACTCAGGAAAACATGTTTACCAACATGTTTGAAAGGGCATCACAGAGGACACAGTGGAAAGATATGTAGGTCAAGGGAAGGAACAAGCACAGTCCCCTTAGAGCTCTGAGTGACCAGCTGTCCAGAAGTTCTCTGAACCCTTCACGTGGGGTTTTCATGGAAGCCTCATAACATAGACACAACTGATTAAACAAACCACTGGCCATGTGATGTTAACTCAATCCTAGGGGTTGGGAGGTGGGACTGGAAGACCTGTTCTAACCGTGGGTTGGTTTAGCCCATCCTTGAAGCCTCCTATGGACAGTCAACTCAAAGGAACTCAGTAGCATACAAATACACTGTCACTTCAGAGAGTCTAAAGATCTTAAGAATTGTGTCCCAGGAAATGAGGACAAGTACCAAAAAATATTTCATGGTGCCCTGAGGTCATGACTGTGGTTATTGGAAGACTCCCACAGGCACTTGGCTTCCAAGAGTCTATAATATTATGACATAATTGGCCTTTTCATTTTGGATGCAGAAACATCATAACATCTACTACTGCTCTGTCAGGCCCATTCAGTCAGCTGTGAGATGTTTTGTTTTGTTTTTCATTTTTGGTTTTGTTTACACATTTTTAAAAAGCCCTCTTCCTGAAAAGAGGCACCTGTTAAATTAGCTATAGGACTAATTGCATAAGTTGCTATCCTACCTTGTGTCACAACACGTTCTCATATTATTTCAGTGGAAAGGATTTAACCCCTTAAAATTGACAAAGCAACAAAGCAAAAATATTAAGCTACATATTAAGCTACTTTGAGAGAGTGAAACCTGAAACCCCAGAAGCCAGAACTCAATTGCTATTCTCGAAGCCAGTATACTTGGGCAAAGATGAAGCATTAAGGGAAAACAATTTGGAATTGATGCCAGTTCATACTCACCAGCCCCCAAAGCACAGGTGGACTCATAAAATTGCTAACATTTACTTCCATCAGCATCAGAGGGGACCATCACAAAAAAGCAGACAGGATGGCCTGCATAAGCTTCAAAGGCAACAGAAGAGGTGGTGGCTAATAACAGTAGAGTATAATAACAGTGTTCGATGAGTATTACCTGGACAGATGAGCCCAAATGGGAACCATACCCATTTTTAGGAGGGGTGTGTACACAGCAGATTTGACTGGAGGAAAGGCAGCTGCTGTCTTCCACTCTCATAAAAGTTGTCTCAGTGCAGGCTGATGCTGCATGCTGACAGCCCCAGCTGCTCTGGAAGCTGAGCCTAGAGGACCTTCAGAACAAGGCCTGCCTGGGCTGCAGAGAATTGCCTGGGCAGCTTACACAGAAAATCTCCAAGTAAAAGGAAATGAGACCCCGGTGATATACCTCAGTGATGGTGCATGTAAGGGCCCACCATGTGCAAGGCCATAGGTTCAAACCCTATCACTACCCACCTACCCACCTACCCACCTACCTACCTGAATTGCATACACACACACACACACACACACACACACACACACACACACACACACACACACACACACCTTACCTCAGGATTCTATACTATAGTTGAATGAGTTCATATCTTACTTGAAAGAGGTGACTAGGTTTAAATGGTAATTTGAAACTATTTTTGTTTTAATAAGAAGCATGGTTTCTACTGATATGAAGACATGGTTGGGAACTTGAATCATGATATCATATTTACTCAGGCACACACTTCACTTCTCAACCTTAGTTTCCTTATCTCAAAGTGTCCACCTCACAGGGTTGTTTTGAAGTTTAAAAAACAACATAGGCCAAACTATGTGTAGTGGGTGTTCAGCAAGACAAATCCCATTGTCCCCCAGCACCTGAACTCTTCATCAACCCGAATTCTAGGCAGACATAGGGTTTGCAGAAGCTCCTTAAATGAAAAATGCTGTCAAGCATTTAAAAGTGTCACTGGGTAAAGCAATATATCTGTCTAAATAAGAAGCAAAATGTTTTGTGTATTCTAACTTTGCTCCAATGAGGGTATATCATAATAAAACAATGTTATATGGAAGGTGCACAGTTTATGTAATAAGTGGTCATGTATGAATATTCAAAATGATTGCTAAACTGGTTTGAGAAAAATAGACTATAAGTTAAAAATGCTTAAGCATTATTACCTGCTAGGACTATGGACACTGAGAAATAAGGGACTATATGGAGTCATAAATAATGTTGTCATGTTAAGCTTTCTTGTATAACGCCTCTCTGCATCATACCTGGGCTGTTACGGCCATGTTCCCATTCTTGTCTCCCTCTTCAGGCTTCCTGTACTGCTGCACTTTAATGCTCCTCAAACAATGGAGTGATTTTACCTTTAGTCTGCTTGAACCTTTAATGGGTCTCCATTTAGCTATAGCTGGCCTTTGCAACTGATGGTAGATGTGCCACTGTAGGGTACAGTAGTCCCGGGGAAAAGCAATCCTGGCATTTACTAGAAATATACTCTCCCTCAAACCTCACACTTATCCATGAGTGAATCTGTTGTGGATGGCTTCATGTTCTTTCAAGCCATTGACTGGTAACTCTCTGCCTTACTCATCTATGACTGTAAAGCATGTTTCCTAGTAATCTTGAATTCTGTTTCTCTGATACAGGGGAGGGGAGGGGAAGGTGGTGAGGGAGGGAGGGAGGGAGGGAGGGAGGAGGGAGGGGGGAGGGAGGGAGGGAGAAACACAAGAACACTTGTGCATTGGAGTTCCATTTATACCTTCATATAATTCTTCCAGCCTCTGTTTTTAAACTACACCAGAAATAGCAGGCATAATAGTAAATATATGCAATCCTTAAGAAAAGCCATAATAATGCTTGGAAAATTAAAATCAAAAACATTTACAGAACAGAAACACCAACTCTGCGGGCATAAATATTATTTTCTTTTACCAGGTATCGGCTCCCTCTGGATGTAGATACTTTCTTCCCTTTCCAGTCTCACTTCCCATTATTCTCCCAGTAAGCCCATTAATGTCCTACATTCATTCATACTGAGGACACAGAGCTGAGTACTTGTCTAGACCCCACAGGAGTTCAGAGGTCATGTGTCCATCCCCATTTTCCAGAGGAGCTTTCGTGTCTGAGGTTTTGGTCTCTTCCAGCAGGTCCCTCTGCCTCTGACAGGGCCATGATTTTTAGATTTCAAAAATTCTTCTCTTGCACATGCAGCCAAACATGATATTTGTTGTAACTTTGTTTTATTGGTCAGGGTTTTCTAAAGGAAAAGAACCAATAGAATGAATATATATATATATAAAGGTTATATAGAGTGACTCACACAGAATAATCTGGTTGGTCCAATAATGGCTGTCTTCACACTGGAGTCACCGGCAACCCAGTAGCTGCTCAGCTCGTGAGTTTGGGTCTCCCAACAGTCCCAACCTGGCACTGAAGACCTGGAGAGCCAATTGTCTTCAGTCTACATTAGAAACCCAAAGAAGCTGGGTTCTGATATTAGGGAAGGCATGTAACACCAGCAGTGGTAGCAGCACCAACAGAGCAGATGAACTTGCCAGTAAGAGAGCAAGCAAGCAAACAGGCCAAAGCAAAGACTTTTCATCTAGGCTGCCACAAGGAAGTTGCCACCCACATTTAGAGTGGGTCTCCCACTTCCAAAAACCTGATCCAGGAAATTCTTCATGGGTGTGCCTTGCAACTTGCCTTTTAATTGATCCAATCAAGTTACCAACCAAGATAAGCCATAACACTTAACCTAACCTGTCCTTTAAAGTCCAGCTTCCAGTGGCATGGCCTACCCCTGACCCAGCCACATGAAGCTTTAGATTGTCACTTTAGTTCATCGGCTTGTAAAGGTCATCTCTTCAACCAGGCAATTAGCTCAGTGAAGACCACGCTGTGTAAGCTAGAGTAAATGGTTTCTAAGATGCTGCTCTTGGGTTTGTATTTCTTATTACTATGTCAGTGTTCTGTCCCTAGCAGACACTTAATAAAATGAATGCAATATTAAATTAACAAGTCGTCATAGATAGAAGGCTCTTTCCCCTCTTTAGGATAAGACATAATTCTCAGATTTGAGATTAAATCTTAAAAATTTTTGAATTAACAAGTTCTCTGGAGGCTATTTCCAGTTTAATGAAAACGGAAAAAAAATGGTAAGTCAACTTTTTATCAAGTTAAAAGGGTTGGATTTGATAGAGAATAATTTGCTTCCTGTCTCTTCGGCTTCAGGGAACCTTTTCTTTGTGTTTTCACTTGCAGTAAACTGTTAAACCCCCACCTGTTGCCAGGAGATCACCTAAGAAAGGACGTTGGCCAAGAGGCAAAGGGGAACACCAACCCCCAAAACAGCCTTGGGTCAGATTTCTAGATCCTGGCCATTGTGCTGGGAGATGGCAGGGATTCTCAGGGAGCAGAGGGTTGTTTGTTTGTTTCCCCTGAGGGTTGAAGGACATTGGGGAAGGGTGGCACAGTATGCCCCCTAGTACTCATGGTGGGTCAAGAAATAAGAAGTCTTGTGTCAGGTGACACTAAAATTTAAAAGAATGTAGCCTTGCCCCCTCTTTTGTTTCTTGATGCCCCACTACCCCTACTTACCTCTTTTGACATACGATTTTTTTTTATTTTTTTCCTGGTGTATGACTTAAAGAGGACGACATTAAATGTTAACATTGATTGGTTCCTTAAAGATTGGCTCAGGGATCTTGATAATCCGTTTTGCCTTAATTCACACTCTGCAGAATTATAGTATGGTTAGATAAGCACCAGACTAAATTCTCTCCCAAGAAATAACAAGGCGTATAATTTATAAGGCATTTATGTTTCAAATAAATGAGAAACACCGTCTGTGTGGAAATAGCTTCAGTGATCACCATACCTTGGGGGGAAGTTGGAGAATTTTGACTTAAATGCCTTAAAGAATGTCAGATGAGGGTTAGTAAAACAACACTTCACCAAAAAAAAAAAAAAAAAAAAAAATTCTTAAAGTGAAAACAGCAAGGGAGTATCACACGTATCAGAAGGAGAATTCCTGAACAATGAGGGGAAATAACTCTTTGAAAAGAACCCTGTTATTTTAATGTTTTGTTCTTCATCGCTGGATCTCTCACATTCAGGAAAATTAGGTGGAATTACACATGAAAATAACACCATAGATTCTGGAGAACTTGATATTGGCCGGAGAGCAATTCAAGAGGTTCCCCCCGGGATCTTCTGGAGATCGCAGCTCTTTATTGATCAGCCACAGTTTCTTAAGTTCAACATCTCTCTTCAGAAGGATGCATTGATCGGAGTCTATGGCCGGAAAGGCTTACCACCTTCCCATACGCAGGTAAGAGTGGGGGTTGTGACTTCAATAAGATGAGGACTCCTAGTTTGCATTTCCAGATGTTACTCTAGCCTGGAAACTCCGGCTGGTGGTTGAAGCCATCACATCTAAATGGATCTTTTGCAACAGAAGGAAGTTTGACTGTAGCTTCTGAGTCACTAGTAGGAAAGGGGGCCTGGCTTGCATTGCAAATGATTGGTTAAAATGGCTAAAATGTCTGAGGAACTTAATGAACACTGAGCATCTAGCACACTGTAGATTTTCTAGGATTTTGTTGTCATTTCAGATGATTTTATACCTTTCACATCACAGATGCACGCATATTCATCTTAAGTCTATTGATGTTTGGTTAAAGCAGTTTTTGAGATGTCATATTTATTTCTAGTGAAGAAAATATGGAAACACAAGTATAATAAGCAAGATAATTACAAAGTTTCCCAATTCTAACCACCATCGTCTTTGGAAATAAAGGAACAGTAAGATGAATAGGCAGACAGTGCACAAAAAAATCAAGCATTATGGAGTCGATATAGTCCTCAGCCTACTAAATAAATCTACAGCACTTTAAAGTCAATTCGTTGAATGGAAATACCTGCACTATAAGAGCTGGAGAACCAAAATGTCCAGAGTGGAACTAGAACCTAGTTGCACAGACCTGTGGTCACAGGTAGTCTGAAGTCTGAAGCAGGAGAATGACAATTCAAGGCTAGCCTAAGCAACTTAGTGAGATAAATTACAAAGTTAAGAAAATATACTAAGACTATGACTTCCCCTGAAGTCTTTGAAGCCCTGACATCCTAAATTTAATCCCAGCTACCATAAAATAAGGAAATCCATAATAATTGAGTCATGGTTTATGCAATTTGAAAAATGTGATTTTTGTTACTTAGAATAGGTCTCATGGGGGGTGAGATATAATAGAGGAGACCCTGAGTTTCAATCTCTATCACAGGGTGGGGGGATTCCATAATGTCTTAGAGAAAAAATATTTGAATTATCTACTATAAAATTGGAAGAGAAATTTTTCCAAGATGTAGTATGCTAGTAAGTAGAGGAATTAAAAAGAATACTAGCTAGTTAATTAACATTTAGATGAACTTGACATATTTTATAATAAGTTTATCTCCTTGTGGAATTCCATATTGGTTTTTTATTTCATTTTTGTACAGACTTCATACTCTGTGGTTCTTTATAATCTTAGAGTATGAATTATGAAAATCTGGCCAAGTACTAATAAAGAAATCACAACTTGAAAGAATGCACAGCATGTTTTCTAAAACATCTATGGCTTGGATGCCTGTGTAATTTTTGACTACTATTTTACAGTATATTCTCTTATCTGTGACATCAAAGTAAATACCTTGGTTCTTCTGTGACAAACACTTGTTATAATATGCATGCATCCAGTTTAAAGTTTTAACATGGATTCCAGTGTGATACTGACTTTAAACCTCCGAAGGATAAAGATAGACACTAAAAAATGGAAAGCCATCCCATACCCATGGATTGGAAGACTTACCCATTGTGAAAATGGTCATTGTATCTAAAGCTATTTGAAGATTTAGTGCAATGCCAATCAAATCCCCATCTCATTAGTCACAGAGATATAAAAAATAAAAATATATCAATGAAAGTGAGTCTGTTGAACTCCAGTTACTACAGATAGATTGTATCTACATGAGCAGTCCAGTAAGGTGCAGAAACCTCTCTCCACATGAAATTAAGTTCTTTTTCTCCAGTTGCAGGGAGACTCCTCTAAGTCCAGCACATCTGTGAATGTGCAACCTGAAGTTTTCTGAAAATGATGTCTGATTGGAGCATGTGTGTTGTGTCCAGGCATGGTAGCATGCACTTGAAAGATAGACGCTAAAGGGCTGACAGATAAAATGCAAGGCCAGCCTGTTCCATGTAGCAAGTTCCAGGCTAGCCGGGGCTGTTTTTAAAAGCATGTTTTGTGTTGCATGCTTTAAAAACGTTGGTTTAAGGATATATAGCTGACTTTTTGCATGAGATTGGAACACATAAAATTAGGGAAATGAAAGATGCAGTCTCACGTTTTCTTACAATTGCTCTGTTATTTCAATACAGTGCCCATCTTCTTTTCTACCACCGTGTATGTATTTGTGTAGGGTATGCTTTTCCTTAAGCCTTGGTTATTAGAGTTCCTTCCTCTGGCTTATTCAAGATCAGCAGAGCAAACAGCTGGTTCTGAGTTCAGTGTTTAAACATGAAATATGCTATAAAGCAGCCCAAATTGAACATTTCTCTGTTCCTGGGGAACATTAAATAAATCAACCTGAAATAATTAAAATTGGCCAGCCCCTCAGAATAGTCACTTGAGTTTTGAAAGTCAAAGTCTTTGTGACCCTTTATAAAACTGTCCGTTTGATCGTTGCCAAGGAACCAATTGACTTTCTTCTCACCAATGGCCGATTTATTCTCCTGGACAGTTGGAAGCCTAAGGAAGCAGTTCTGTGTTCTACAGCTCCTGTGCTGTGGTGTGCTACACATTTTCCTGAAGGCTGTTTCAGAAAAGAGTAGAAGCCTGAGTTCTGAACACACCCTTTCCATTTTTTGGTTTTATTCCATGAGTGACTTTATAGGAGTAATTTAATGCCTCCAAGATTCAGTGTGTGTTGGTAAAATGAGAGAGTTGAATTGGAAGATTTCTAAAACTTTTCCTTCTCTGTGTTTCAGTGAAATCCAGCAAGACTCTACCACCATCAGAAACTTGGAGGGGAGTTTTTAAAGGCTGAGTGTGATGGCATGTGCTTATCATGCCAGCATTTAACAGGCAGGGCAAGAGATTTGGTAGCTAATGGTCAGCAAGGCCTACATATCAAAGCTGGCCTCAAAAAACAATAGTTGATTGAAGACACAGCCAACCACTCACTAACTCTGAGGTCCCATCAGTTTAATAGCAGAAACTGAACTAAACAGTTAGATAGATAGTCTTAGCTCTTTCAGAAGTAAACTAGCAAGATACCAGAAAAGGCCTATTTGCATTTTTACATTGGCTGATTAAATAATAAAGCACTGAAAAGAACTGTAAGCAACATTTTCTTCTATTGATTTTACACAGCACCTTATTAATACATTGAGGTTCTAAGAAACCTGAGAAAGAACTTCAAAGTGTATAACACATGCACATATGGGTGTATATAGCACACACCTTATATATTTATATATATAGGTAATAGCATAAGAATAAGGTAATATCATGAGAAAATTTCCCTGCAGTAGTTCCAGTTTATCCCATCCACATATATAAACTGTGTGATAGCCCTCCACAGTTTGAGACTGAAGAGTTAATCCAAAGGATTTCATACTGAAAATAGAATAAGATCTTTTGAGACTCCTCCCCTAAGAAATCAGTTCATAGACAGTTCCGGCAGAACTCAAACTTACCTGTATATGACCACATAATGCCTGAGGAGCAAGCCATACAACTTGGTTATGTTGAGTGGAGATGGTCACAGTGTAAAGAAGGTAGTTTTGAATCCCTCTCCTGATGTCATCTGTGAAATGTCATGATAACAATCTAGATCTGGGTAGATGGGTAGAAGCCACCAGGCACTTCATGGCTCCCACCACTGTTCCATCGATGTTCAGGTGTGGTACACATGCCCATCACTTTGTTGGCAGTGATGACTAACTTTAGACTTGAAAGGCCAGTTAAAACTCAAAATTTCTCCCCTTTCCACGTGCAGTTACATAATGTTAAGAGAGAAACGTATTTGTGATGGGCCACAAAAGGGAACTTCCCTCTTGCTTTTCCACAATAATATAAATATCTACTGATGAATAAATGAAGATGACTTAGTTGAGGAGGAGATACCATTCAAATTTAAACTTTGTTCTCCTCTCAAATCATGAGGGAATAGAATTCCAGTGAATGTTTTACAAATAGCCAGAGAAATCGTTATTTTTGTTCTTGTAAGAAAATTGAAAATTTTTGAGTGCTAATGAAGCTAGCATATATTTTGCTTATGTTTTGCATATTACTACCCAAAGAACAAATGCTCTTATTTAAGTAAAGATTCCATCACATATTAATTTCTCTTATTGCAATAATAAATGTCTATGGTCTGCACAGTGGCAATCTATCTAAACATACTTCCCAGAAATCCCAACAATTAATTTTATTTGATTGAATTAAGAGAGCCATATAAGAATTTTTCCTACAACAACCATTCCATTTGAAGAATCAACCATAAAGTATTATGATGCACATATATAGTACTACAGTTTTGTTTTATGTATAGTCTGTATCTGCATAAATCTATGAGCTTTTACACTAAATATATCTCAGAAGTAAAATGAAACTGACAAGTATATAGCCATAGAAGTCATTAGTTAAAAGGTTTACTAAAACCAATATCGAAGAGACTTTTCAGTATCTTTCAAATTCACTGACATTTGCTAACAAAATTTTACCTACCCTATTGTTGTCAACAATATTCCATAGTTTAAATTCTCCAGCTCAGTTCTTTTGACCTCTGATGTCTGTGGTTAATAATTGTAGTAAGAACAGAAGGTAGCTTCAAGGATAGCTACTATTATGTCCCTTACTGTATGCTGTTGTTTCTCCATCCCACCAAACCCATCTGTTAATCAGTTTATTGACTTTAATAAAGAATATGAATGTAACCTAACTGTATTTATGTGAAAATTCCATGAAAGTTTGTATGGTTGCATTAGCATCCCAGGAGAGAAATGTAGTGCTGTGCAGGAAATGACCCCAACTCTGCAGCAAGGTACACCCGTATATAGACCAGCTGCACCACTTTCTAGGTAGGCGGTCCTGCTGAGCCTCCTGAGGAGTCCCCAAGAGTAACCATGACTGCCTTGCCCAAAGAGCTGCTTCCAGGAATAAGACTGATCCCAGTACAGGGTAGACAATACTAGTTGCTATAAATAGGCGTCAAGTAGGAGTAGATCTTAAGCCGATCATAGTCTAAATAAAATCACATCGATTTCATGTTTATATCTCCAGACTGCCTAAATTTACCAAACTTGTTATCAGTCAGGAGAATTGAATTTGGAAGTCTTAACTCCCTGAAAAGGAAGAAGACAATCACTTCAGTTTAAATACAAGGGGATACAACAGGTGGTCCTTATCCTCATAAATCCCATGCCTAGAAGGCTTCTGTCTCTTGGATCTGTCGTTCAAGAACGTCCTTCTTGATCTGTATTTATTTGCAAAAGAGAAAAGCTTTAAGAAGTAGCGTAAGCATGTTGTTCCTGGCCATTAACACCGTTTCCCTTACCCTCGTCCCCAGTACGATTTTGTGGAACTCCTGGATGGCAGCAGGTTAATAGCAAGAGAACGGCGGAATCTGGTGGAATCTGAAAGAGCCGGGCGGCAGGCGAGATCCGTCAGCCTGCACGAAGCTGGTTTCATCCAGTACTTGGATTCTGGAATCTGGCATCTGGCTTTTTATAACGATGGTAAAAATCCAGAGCCGGTGTCTTTTAATACCATTGTTATAGGTAAGAGCCATCGGCCCTTAAAGCATTCTTTTCCTCCAACTGCCCAAACTCTGTGCAGAATAGAAACCGAATCATTTTTACCAAATTTGAGTAGTTCCTAGGGTGATGAAGCACGTGTAAGATGTACTGGTTTTGAATTGTTCCTTTGTGAATATATGGCAAGCCCTAGAGCTCCATAAGAAATATTATAAACTACTGTGGGGAAGGGAACAGTTTAAAAATCTGCATTTGAAGCGTCCCTGCCTTATGTCACTTTGCAGATAATCATGAGTCGATTTGGGGGTTATAGAGTAAGCTATCTATGATTGCATCAACACCTAACGAAAATGAATAGAGTGACCGCTTCTGAGAGAGGCAGGCATCATCACAAATGCTCCCTCTGTCTCTCTTCCTCAGAATCTGTGGTGGAATGCCCCCGAAATTGCCATGGAAATGGAGAGTGTGTTTCTGGAACTTGCCATTGTTTCCCAGGATTTCTGGGACCGGATTGTTCAAGAGGTATGCAAGTTAGATTCTCTTCTTAAGCCGATCTAAGTAAGCTGTAGAAATACATCCAGTTGAGAAAACTTAGCAACACAGGAAACAAAGGGGGGGTGGGAATGGCACATCACTTGTTCTTTTCGAGGCTCAATGAAGAACGTGGCTGTTGATCCTCTGTCATGTGTTATTTCGCAGCAGCCTGTCCGGTGCTCTGCAGTGGCAACGGGCAGTACTCCAAGGGCCGCTGCCTGTGTTTCAGTGGCTGGAAGGGCACCGAGTGTGATGTGCCGACTACCCAGTGCATTGACCCGCAGTGTGGGGGTCGTGGGATTTGCATCATGGGCTCTTGCGCTTGCAACTCAGGATACAAAGGAGAAAATTGTGAAGAAGGTAAACATGTCAATATTTACCGAATCCTATTGTTATCTCTATAAAAGAAACAGATTTAATCTGTAATCTACAGTTTGGCAAATGAATCTCTCTTTCACATGCTTCTTTATGAAAGCAATTTTTATTTCCATATTTATTAATGCATTGTTTTATTAATGTTTTATCTAATAAAAAGAACGAATACCAAAGAACCCTTTTGTTCTGTTTCTGTAGCATGAGGAATTCTTTTCTTTTCTTTTCTTTTCTTTTTTTACTCTGAGAAAGCAAGCAAGCATTTGTGTCTTGAAACCCAACAAAGGACTGGCTAGTTATTTGTTACTTTTTAGCTTTTTGCATTGATGCCAACTTCTGTGGCATCTCTATAAAGAACAATTGAACATAGTGAGTAAGAACAACTTTGTACATGTGTTCCATCACTGTATGTGATGATGAGAGTCCAGACCCTATACTGTAAAGCTCAGTTAAACTGGGGTTTGGGGTGTTTGGTTTTTTTTCCAGAAAGCAAAAAAAGTGCCATTTCCGTTCTCCAATCAAATTGATTTTATTGATCTTCACTCACAAAGTAATGCAATTAAGTCTCTGGAATTAAATTTTCAGGCCATTGACCGTACAAGTGTAAAGTTTTATTGAGTCAAATTGCTAAATTAAATCTCATCATCTAAAGCACATTAAAGTGAATTAAGAAGGATAGAGTGTGCAACTCATTTATTTCTCAAACAATTTGAGGATCCCATGCAGCTGTCAGTGGTCAGTGGGCATGGAGCAGGTCAGCCTGGACAGGGTCTGCTCCCAAATAGGTGGTAGTTATGGCTGTGCTTAAGCAGAGCACAGAGCGATTGTCTGAACACTCAAGAGCATGTTTGTCTAATTCATGAGATGACAAATCCTTTTAAGGGTCTCGGTTGCCTAAATGACATCGGGTTGGTTCTTAATGCTTGGTTGTATTACAGCTCTCTGCTTTTTTAGACACAAGTTCTTGATGAGCTGGATGTTTGATTATCTAGAACATTCGAATGAATTGAGAGTTGATTCTTTAGCCTTCATGTATGATATCTTTCAGCTTTAATAAATATGTTCTCATTTAATGTACCTCAGTGGGGAACTGTTTGAATTGCATTATCACAAAGTACTACTATGTAACAAGAAAAATAAATGGGGACAAAAAAAATTCCCTAACTTGAACTAATAAAAAAAATTTTTTTAAATAAATAAATAAATGGGGACTATGATTATATACCAAAATAAATAAATAAATAAATAAATAAATAAATATGTTCTCATCTCTTGACACTAGCGGACTGTCTAGACCCTGGATGTTCTAATCATGGGGTGTGTATCCATGGGGAATGTCACTGCAATCCAGGATGGGGTGGCAGCAACTGTGAAATACTGAAGACCATGTGTCCAGACCAGTGCTCAGGCCATGGGACATACCTTCAAGAAAGCGGCTCCTGTACTTGTGACCCGAATTGGACTGGCCCAGACTGCTCAAATGGTAAGGTCAATTAATATGATGCAATAGAGTATTCACTGTAATTTACTCAATGTTGGAGATATTTGACTTTTTTAAGCACACTTTGTTTAAAGATACAAATGTTTAAAAATATGAGGTAGTTATTGTTTATAAGAAGGAAATAAATAGGTAGTTTATTATTAACAATTCTTTCTTCTCTATTATTGGGGTGATGGGGGAATGTCCTTTTTTTCTTGGTAATGCTGGGTAATGCTGGTTACAACTTAAGAACTAATTCCATGATATTCCCAGTCATTAGTCACACAGTGTGAGAAGATGCCATTCAGCTTGGAAAATTACAGTTTTAATTGGGAGTAAAGATGAGCACACGTGAACTAATTAGATGCCAGTATAATATCATACCAAGTGTTACATGGAGTAATTTGCTAAACTCAGAGGAGTGATCCCATCTTGATGAACACTGGAAATTTTCACCGGGACTTCTATTAACACTTTGCCTTCATTTAAACATGACAGTCTCAGGGGAGGGGTGGGTAAGGGGCCATTTGTGACTCAGGAAACTGTTAGAATGTGTCGAAGGACTTGGACTGTGAAGTCAGATACATGTGTTCATAGCCAAGTCTATTTCATGGATCTTTAGTCTTTAGAAAATTACTGAGAGTCTCAGTTTACTCATCATAAAACCCTGGAGTGATCCTCACTGTGGTACTTCGGGATGACCTAATGTATGTACTTAGTATAAGCTGCCACTCCTCTAATCCCAGCTCTCCACAGACTGAGACCAGAGAAACAAAGGTTCAAAGCAAATCTGAACTTTATATCAGGGTTCTCTCTTAAAAAATAAAATAAAAATAAAACAAAAGACGTACTTGGAACAATGAGTACAAATAAGTAGCTCCATCGAATGATTTTAATAATGAGATCCAAATACCATTTCTACCACTTCTGCAAATGCAATTTGGAAACCACAGTTGTGAGAAAGTTGTACACTAGTAGTTAAGTTTGGATGCGCTAAGAGAGGAATGGCCCACAGAATAGAGTCTCATGCACAGACAAGTGTTGATGCTGTGGTTGTGCTCAGGACATTAGCAAACCGGTAGTAGTGTGTAAAGGTGAGCTATATCTTGTTTCCATTCCTCGCCAATTCAAAAGAGCTTCCACTTCAAAGTATTCACTGTATCCCCCAAATAGCAGAGCCATGGAATGAAATTATTTTCTTTATTAATATGACCTAGTAGTATAAAGTGAATCAAAATACTGCCATGCAGATCATTCACATTGCTGGTTAATTTTTTCCCAAAGATTTATTATTTTGTTTTTATGTGTGAGTGTTTTGTCTGCGTGTATGTATGTGCACCACATATATGCCCAGTGCTCACAGAGCCCAGAGGGAGGCATGGAATCTCCTGGAACTGGAGTTCCTGGCAGTTGTAAGCTGCCATGTGGGTGCTGGGAACTGAACCCAGGTCTCCTGAAAGAGCAGCCAGGGTTCTTAGCTGCTGAGTCCTCTATGCAGCCACACGTTGTCATTTATAAAGACGGTGTTGGGGAAACTAGTATCTTTATAGATTCTGCTTTCTTGGCACTCTGAGAAACTTGTCTGACATCTCTTCTCCCTGTGATCAGAATCTACCAAGCAAATTCATCTCTGATTCTGCAAGGAGAATCCTAGAAATAACAAAGTTTTCTATAAGCTGATTTGTAATAGTCTTACAGAGTTTCT
Organism: Cricetulus griseus; assembly: GCF_003668045.3. Taxonomy (NCBI): domain Eukaryota; kingdom Metazoa; phylum Chordata; class Mammalia; order Rodentia; family Cricetidae; genus Cricetulus; species Cricetulus griseus. The sequence continues at coordinate 38,414,742 of NW_023276807.1, forward strand.
TTTCAACCAAGAGTGAATTTTCTCATTTCCTGTCTCCCAGTTTCTCCTCCCTCCCTCCCTCCCTCCCTCCATTCCTCCCTCCCTTCCTCCCTCCCTCCCTACCTCTTTGATTGACACTCCATCATTGGCACTTACCTCTCATAGCAGACATAATTTATTGTGTGTTTATGCCTGTTTTGTCAAAATAATAGCCCAAAACTTTGGTTAGAAAATTCATGACTGCCAACTGTCTAGGTTGTAGAAGGGCCTAAAGAGTTTTAGGGGATCCTTGCCAACTGATATTTACCAATCGTGAGTGCAGGACACTAAGTTTGCATTCATTCAGTTTGTCCAGTTTTTTTTTAAGAAATACATATTTGGATTATAAGAATCAGAATAAGCATTCATTCATTTCTGAATTGTTACTTACATTTCCAGCTCCTGTACCAAAAAAAAAAGAAGAAAAAGGAATGGAGGGAGGGAGGGAGGAGGGAGGGAGGGAGGGAGGGAGGGAGGAGGAGGGAGGAAGGGAAGACTAGACAGACAGAGAGAGAGAGAGAGAGAGAGAGAGAGAGAGAGAGAGAAATGCATTGCATAAAGAAAATCCAGTTCAGTTTAATATAGGGATGAGTAAGTCTCTGTCTCTCTGGAGTGCAGGTCTAGTAACACTCACTGGGAAGCACGCAAGCATGCTCACTATAAAGTAGCCCTTGCTGGAATGACATTCATTCCAGTCTGCTTCACACACTAGCTGTAAAATAACACATGCTGGGATGTCATCATTCCAGTATGTTACACACACACACACACACACACACACACACACACACACACACGTGAGTGTGTGTGTAAGCTCAATCGCTGTAAAGTAGCCCTTGCAGGGATGTCGTCATCATTCCAGTTTGTCTCACAATCTCATCCAAGCAGCAGAGGAGCAGATGGAATGCCCACTGGCTTTGTTCCATGTAAATCTTACACACTAAATGACTAAAAATGGCATCCATCTTCACAAAATCATCTTGCCATAAATATCAAAAAATAAATGTTAGTTCAAAGATTAAATTGGCTATCCATCTCATGTATTATTTTATGTGTTAAGATTAGATGTCATCCATGCTGATATAGTGACTTTACAGTTGAAAATTAAAATAAAAATTCTATCTAAATTTTAAAAAAACCTTCTAAAATCTAAATACAAATAGCAGGTGGGTGGAGATATTTGTTCTGTTCATCTTTATGTCTTCAATTCACAGCAGAAGTGTAACACATTAAACTCAATGTACAGACAAGTAAGAAATGAAGTGTTCTTCTTCTTTTGGAGAATAGATTAAATACAGAAAAGTATTAAACTTAATTATCAGCTGTGAAAAGACAGAGACCTTAATGTAAATCACAGTGAGTTCAAACTGCTCATGCATAGCCTTTGAAATCATCCCCTTTCATGTCGGACCCCTTCATCTACTGCTTCATAGCTCTTATTTACAGCTTGTCCCAATATTATGGTTCACTCACATATGTGGCTCAACATTTACCAGCAGTATAAATCTAAGGTTTTTAACCAAATGAATCCTAAAGGAAAACACTGCCAGCTACCTCCTTTCCTATTGTAAAAATGACCTTCAGATATCTAGATTCAATAAGAGTGTAGAATTTATAACCAGAACATTGGGTAAAGCTATTAAAAGAGGGAGAAAAATGAATTATTTCCATGAGAAAGTTTATAGGTTTGAAGGCAACAGAGTTTCCCTCTATCTTCATCAGCAGCGTGTCCATTAATTAGCCCTTCAATTCCACTTCAATTAAATTAACTCTAATTAATAAGTTCATTACAAAGATTGACGCACCTTGCTCACAGCCAGTGTGTTAGATGCTGATAAACAACTTCACCCTAATGAAAAATTGATTCCATTGAATAAAAGGAGGACCTCCAAAAGACACCCCTGTTCTGATGCTGAGCAGATGTTGTGTTGCTCTAAAGTTAATCAAACCTTCTAGGTCTCTGAATAAAAAAAATTAATTCAAAGGATATAGAAAACCATAGCATAAGGTAAAGAAGAGACACGACTCTCTCCCAGTTAATGCCCTGAGTGTTGCTTTTCAGAAATGTTACAGTCCTTACAATGCCTTATTATGGTGTCAAAAATAGATAAGGATGTAGATAAGGAGGTGCCCAAGAAATATCATTTGGGGACTGGGTGTAGAAATAGGGGTATGTGGTGATATAAATACTTACAACATTTTATTTTAAAGAAATAAGGCAACCATCTCTTTTCTATTTGTTACAAATGATTTTGGAATGAAAACTCAAACTGGAACAGTAGTTTTGCCGTCTGAGAATAAAATCCACAGTTAACTTTATACATAAAGAATAAAAACTCAAATATCCTTCAAAGTTCCCTCTCCCTGTCCTACTCCCTCTTTCTCAGTTAGACCTAGTTAAATAAAGCTCTTAAGAAAGCTACATAAAAAAAAATTACTTCAGACATCTGAATTCTTTTTAAAGGCTTAATCCAGTGTTATACAGTTTGAAGGCATTTGGTCATTGTGTGCCTTTCAAGAATTCCAGGAGATGAAAATCTTTGTCTTTCAAATGACAGAGTTGATGTGTATATATATTATTAAACTGGTTTTCTATTATGTGGGCTAAGCAATTTGTAGCTGTCAAGAGTACGAATTTACTAAATAGGAAAAACAACATTTCCCCTTATTTAACCAGCATGCCTGCGTGTGAACAAGCTAATGCACTTTCTATAATAGAGTTGCCTTAAAGTTTCTGAATATTTAAAAAATTTAAGCTTTGGCTTTAGCAATCAGCCCTTTTCATTTTTCAGTAACTGTATATAATGCAATTTCTGTTAAGTACTTGACACACTTAGCTACTCAAATATCTCATCATTTTGGTGCGCATGTTTTTTCTTGACTGCAAAGGGGTAGTCTTATATATTTATATATGTCTATTCTATATACATAGTGTTTTGTGTATAATATATCTTTATATATAAAGAAAATTTCCCAAACAATTGTTGTGTGTGTTTTATGTACCCACATAGCCACATATAAAATTAAAGAAGATGAAAGAATGTAAAATTCTACCATTCATAGTGCCTACTCATTGCAGCTAAAATTAACTTGGTGTACAGTTCTTGTGGTTTATAATGACTTTGCTTTTCACTTTGACAAATGCAAGAAGTAACCCCAAATAATCTTCCTTCTCACCCCCAACCCATTCTTTTCTCTTGTCTGGATACCTCTTGCTGCAATATAGAAATATGCTCAGTGGACTGCGGCTCACATGGTGTTTGTATGGGAGGCACTTGTCGATGTGAGGAAGGCTGGACCGGCCCAGCATGCAATCAGAGAGCTTGCCACCCTCGCTGTGCCGAACATGGGACCTGTAAGGACGGCAAGTGTGAATGCAGCCAGGGATGGAATGGAGAGCATTGCACGATTGGTACGCCAACCAAACTTCTCACTATTTATCTGTTACATTCTTTTCTGTGCTGGGACCAAACCTATGTACATGATAGACCACTGAGCTCCACCCCTAACACTTAACATACTTTTCTCTATCCTCCATTTACTGCAAAAGAGATCAACGTCTTGGCTGTTTTTTAATTTAGAAGCAGCTCACCTCTTCAAATTAATTTTTTTAATTTTCTTATATACAAAGAGGAGTTTGGTTTTCGATAACTGTCTACATTTTACGGTGTTAATTCATTTCTTGTTAGAGAAACTCACCTGAATGTGAGCTATAAGATTTAGCATTTGTTGCTTAGTATAATGGCCATACCAAAAAAAAATGGGCTCACAGAAAGAAATTTCTGATTTTTGTTTATAAGCCATTCATTTTGGTCAGTTGCGATGCACTTATACACAGCACCTACAGAATACTCACCCAACTACCATGATGTTGCTTCCTTATAAATTCTGGCTGCTAGTGTTCTATATTGATATTGCACCCCCTAATAACAATCATACTTTCTACTTTACATATTTTTTTTAATTTTCTCAAATCCATGGACAGGTGATGTCTAGAATCACCTGTCTTAGTCTTTTGGTTTGGTGAGTTTCTACCAAGGAGGTTTGATTTTATTTTTACCTTTACACTGTGATCTCACTAGAAGTAAAATAGAATAAGCCCAAGTGTGGCTGTACTTTGAGGCCTGACACATCTTCAGACATGTTGATGTTCACCAGTACTTGTAGATTGAATAAAATATCAACCAAATCTTTCAGACCAAAAATGTTTTTTGTAAAAGAAAAAGGGGGTGAAAGAGGGTTGTACCTCACGAACATTTAACATGGATTCAGAGGTTTCTAGAACAAATAAAATAACGTCTTTTCAACATGCACAATATTCCCTTATCATCCAAGTTACAGAATTAAAATGCTCAGCTAATAAAGTGCATTAAAAAGGTAAAAGAAGTAATAAATCCCTACCTCACTTCGTTAAAAGTATCCATCGTTGATTATGATTGACAGGCTGACAAAAATTTCAGAAGGTAAGGTACCATGTTTTCTGAAATATTTTGTGATCATAGGGTAAAATTTGATGAAACTATTTGGGATCACGTCAGTAATTTAAACAATGTATTCTTCCAATGTGTCTGTATGATGTATTTTTTTTCTGCTTACAGGAATTGGGTAGCAAGAAATTCCATCATGGGAAAATTGAAATCACACGTGTGTTCTAAGAGTGTCATAATTCTGCAGTCATGTGCAAATACCTACCCCTTCACCCCACCCCAAAATTAAAGTCAATCTCTTTTTTTAAGTTAGCACAATTCTGTCTTTACCAACTTTATAGAAGGCTCCTTGAATGTTGTTGTCATCCCTGAAATCCATTTCAAGGGTCCCACCATACCCCCATGTTTGGTGATCTGTGAAGATGCTAGGACTCAGGGGTGACTGTAGTTTATGGAGAACAGAAGGAAGGATATATCAGAGCCTTTTAATTGAGTTGCTTTATACTCCAGTATAGGAAATAAGGAACCTGCTTGGATGTGAATGTTTTAAAATATGTGGAACCCCGATAGGGCTGAGGCTTTAGCTCAGTGGTAAAATGTCTGCCCTGAATACACAAGGCCCTTGGTTCAATTCTCAGTGCCACCAAAAAGAAAGCGATAGAGAACCTTTTAATCATGCTTTGCTCTTTCGTGCTGTTAAAGTAGCTCCAGGTTTTTCAAGTGAACATGCGGTTGCCCTTCTCTGTCAGCTTACTACCTGTGTGTGTGTGTGTGTATGTGTGTGTGTGTGTGTGTGTGTGTGTGTGTGTGTGTGTGTGTCACAAAAAGCCCACGAGCCATTTGTGAGCTGCTGGCCAAGCAACCAGGAAACGGTGGAGCGCTTTCTCGTTTGGGACAATTACTAGTCTGTGCAGGTCCTCTCAATTCAAACATACATCTAGCTGAAAGAAACGTCATCTTAGGAGAGACCACTCATAAATCAGCGAGATTTTCTTTTTCCTTTCTCCATATTGTGTGTCATTTCATAGAATACAGACAGGGAGGTTAATTGAAAGAGAGGTGGGGGAGAAATGAAACAGTTAGAAGCCAGCACAGGTTCTCAACAGAAAACAAAAGAATATTCATTAGTCATCTTACTGTCTTCATAAACTCAGTTCATGCTTTCATAAAACCATGGGCATGTTGATAGTAAAATAGTTAGGAATTCAGTGTACTCACCGGACACTTGCTCTTACCTCAGGGGGTGCCATCCTGATATTTTTATTAGCATACTCATATTTCCCTCTTGTTACAAATCACAGGTCCAGTAAATTAGGTGTGTTCATCCACAGGACTTGTGCCAAGTCCTCCTTTCTTGGGTTACAGTTGGACTAGTGAAGCATGCAGATGGAAAATGAAGCAATGGGAGACTGATTTTCAGCAATATTGTGATTAAAAGAGACATCTTTCTCTGCCTCCGTGGAAGGCACTTAGGATTGTTGGGCCCTTTTATGAATAAAGGAACAAAGGGAGTTTTAATGAAAGAGCCACCCCGTATAGGCAACAGTACTTGCCGTTAACGTGATTTGACAGTCATAGCCCATAACATTAATGTAGCTGTGAGGTTGCAGTGACATCCCTTTAGGCTGTGGCTCACCCCATAGGTGAAAGGATTATCCTACAGATGTGCCTGCATTTGTTTTTCATAAGATAGGAAGCAGGTAAGGATATTGTAGAGGACCCCTGTGAAATGTACTTAAATATCTTACAAATAATAGTTGACATAGTTTGAGTATCGTGTGGCTATCACCGTATTCAAGAAGGCTAAACAATTCTGGAATGTGAGAGTTGGGGCAAGTCAAGTTTAGAACTGGTGTCTGATAGTTCAAATCTGTGAGCTATGAGACACTAGTGAGTTATGACCAAATTGAGTGAGTTCCTGTCTCACTGGATTCAAAACTTATAAACACGTGAAGGCAACTGGGTTGGTTCAGTTCAATCTCCCGGCGAAAGAAGGGACAGCCGTATGTGGTTGGCCTGCACCTCGACTTAACTGGCCATAGACACAATGCAGATACTACCTCAGCATCTGCTAGATGTTGTTCATAAGCAGAATGCAAAAACAACTAAATGTATCAGGCAGTGAGAAGTCCTAATTGCCTTGTTTTGAGTATACATTAATCTATAACTTCCACAGGGGCCTTTCATTTTAGCTGTTATTGAAAAGATTTTCCCCTGTGTTATCCATTTATACCTATCTGAGTGGATAGGATAGTGAGATGAGATGGAGAGATGGAGACCTGAAGAGGCCATAGGGATGTTGACTAACATTTGATTGTTCTCCACCATGGAGAGTGGTCACAAAGGACAAGAAGGTTCTGCAAGTTCTTTGGCTGGATGAGTGCCTTCTCTAGCTGATCAGTATTTTCCATTTCCCTGGGGAACCACAAAGGAGAAAATGGGCTTATATTAGTAACAGTGAAGAGCCATGGGTTGGAGAACATACGTAAATCCTAGAATAAGGTCCCTCTGAAACACTTGCATCTCCATTCCAGTAAACCATAACAGACCCAGAATTCTGTAGCTGTGGGGTGGAGGATTGGAGATTCTGTCTCCTCTTCTGTGGTAAAGCTTTGGGGTTCATTTTAGAAGGGGGCTTGTTTTTAACTTCTTTCAAATCCATCCTCTGTCCCACAGGATTAAGTCTCTTGGATCCTTGCCCTATCTGAAGGACCCTCAGAGTCATTTGCAGTTAAGAGGTCCTGAGATCCATTTGTAGACATCACCTGCCCCGCTCACTTTTACTTATAAATTCATTTCAGTGCCAAGAAGCATCATTGAACACCTACTCTGTGATACGTATTAAGTACCGTTCCATTTAAAGGGGTATTTAACTGTTTTTAATATACAGGCTTTGAATTTTTCAAAGATAGGTCTTTAAGTCATTTCTGTGATTCGGCATGACTTGTATCTTAACTGTTCTTAGCATCAGCTGGAGTCTTTCTAATGGAAAGTGATAATAATAATTGATATTTATGTGAAATTTTAAAATACAGCGTTCTGATTTCAGAGAGTCTGAGGACTTGTATCCTTGCTGAACAGTTAAGTGACCTTGAGCAAATAATTTACAGTCTCTACATGTGTATTCTCTTATGCAGGTTGTGAATATTACATACATCACAGGTTTATTTGAATTAAATGAAATGCTATCCTATTAATTATAACACTTACTCAAGTGCCTATGAAAAGAGTTCAGGAGCTTTGAGTTTTGGTTTTCTTAATAAGTATGAGTGAGACAAACTGCAGCCCAGACCATGTTTTAGGTGTTGATATTTAAAAAATAAAATAAAACAAAGGTGAAACCATCAAGGTCTGGTACAGGTGTCTAATCCCAGCACTCGGGAGGCTGACACAGGAGGAACACAAGTTCAAGCCGATCCCAGATACAAAGCAGAACACTGACTTAAAATGCACAATTTATGGGGCTGGAGAGATGGCTCAGTGGTTAAGAGTACTGACTGTTCTTCCAGAGGTCCTGAGTTCAATTCTCGGCAACCCCATGGTGGCTCACAACCACCTTTAGTGAGATCTGGTGCCCACTGCGGGAGTGCAGGCAGAAGACTGTGTACATAGTAAATAAAAAAATCTTTTAAAAAATAAAATAAAATGCACAATTTAAAAAAAACTGTCAAAGGCATTTACTTAAAGAGTTCATAGAAGTCTTGCCTTGTTGTTAATAAGACAGAACATATGTCAGTGTGGATATTGTTTAACAAGAGCCTGTGGGGTGGGAGTGGGGGTTTAGAGAGTTGTTTTTGAAAATCATGATATAAGAAAAGAGATAGGGGTATTTTTCTTCTAGTAATGTCTCAACTACAGAGTTGTTTATTGAACGACATTGATTTTTCATGTACTTTGAGGCAATTCAAATGGAAATTTGACCTAGGGGAAATACTAATTCCTTAAAGCTACAAAAGACTGGCTATTTGTTTTTATTCTAATTCCTTAGTATGTTGGGAAACAAAATCATTAATGATCACAAAGACGTGCTGGCTGTTTGCTCAAACCAAACTCAGACATACTGTACTGCACAAACTTCCATTAAACAGCGAGGTTGCTCTTGGCTTTGGGACACTGACTACTAGAAATGGAAAAGGCGATGTAACAGCTGGGGAGTGACCTACTGAGCAGAATGACCAAAACCTTTGCCAGTGTGGCCAGCATAGGTTGCTGGGGGGGTTTTGTTTGTTTGTTTGTTTTTGTTTTGGTGGTGGTGGTGATGGTGGTGGTGGTGGTTTGGTTTGGTTTTTTGTTTGTTTGCTTGTTTTTCAAGACAGGGTTTCTCTGTGGCTTTGGAGCCTGTCCTGGAACTAGCTCTTGTATATCAGGCTAGTCTCAAACTCACAGAGATCCTCCTGCCTCTGCCTCCCAGGTGCTGGGATTAAAGGTGTGCGCTAATATCTGGGATTCATCTACATTGTGCATGGAATTTTTAAAGTATTCTTTTGTTCAAATGCTATTTATAATCATCCTGTTCTCACTCCACCCTCCGAAACAAGTGGATTAAGTTACTGCTACACAGCTGAATGTCACTCCCTGGAAACAGTTTTCAAATTACCTAAAACCTCTGTTTCTTTCGTATTCCTATCCAGCACACTTTTCCTTGTGCACAGCAGCACTAGAACAGCTGTAGGACCCTTCAACAATTCCAACTAGGGAAAAAAAAATTATCTGGGAGATACATTGAGTTTAGATGGGATGAGATATGCTTATGGGATGTGAAATCATTTCTGTCTGTGGTTGTTACTGAAAATATTCTAAATATTCAGAAATACCCCTGTCATCCACTCACTTACCTAGAGCCATATACTATCATGGTCAGAGAGTATATGAAATTATCTCATGTTCTGCGGAGCCTGCAGCAGACAGAAATAAGTGTTGTAGGAGAAATAAGGCTTGGCATATATACAAATAGAATTTTTTTTTTGGTGTTTTCAAGACTGGGTTTTTCTGTATTGCTTTGGAGCCTGTCCTAGAACTCAATGGCTTCGGACTCACCGAGATCCGCCTGCCTCTGCCTCCGGCGTGCTGGGATTAAAGGTGTGTGCCACCACTGCCCGACACAAATAGAATTCTTATTATCTTACAGATATAAATCCCTTTAAGTAGTTTCCCCTGATTAGGATATATTAAACAGCCCAGTGTGGTGTAGCCAGAGCTACACAGAGAAACCCTGTCCTAAAAAGAGAGACAGAGAGAGAGAGAGAGAGAGAGAGATGTTGGATAATAGAACTTATATAATTTCATATGTGTTAAAACATTTTTAGATAAGTCATTTTCTTTTGAGGATTTTATCATGAAATTTGTCTTTAATAATTTGTCCATCAGTGGTGAAGTCACATGTGCTGGGACATGTGTCACTCAATCATCAGAGCCCATTCAAAAAGGTTCCCTGTTTATATGGTATGATATACTGACATTGGCAAATATAACAAAAAATGCAAAAAAACACTTCAAGGAAGACATAAAGCAGGCTAACCAATTTCATCAGTTTCCAGTATGTCAGAACAACTTCTTACACAATAGAAAGTCCTGAGATCTGTACTTAGTACTAAAAATTTACACGCTACTACCAAATTTTGGAGCCAAATGAAAGTTTTCTAATCAATAATCTAATCAATAAAGAAAAGCTTGTTATACTTCACATTGAGTGGAGATGAAATCTTGTTTAACTGTATAGAAATGTTTCAAAATCATTGTCATTTTAAGGAGGCAAACTGTCATCCCATAATAATAGAAAAAATGGCTATTAGTGACATTAGTAGGCATGTAGCAAACATTATGTCCTGGTATTTGTGCTAATCATTAACTTAAAATTTTTCAACTTCGTGGTGATTTTTTTCTTGTTCCAAATAATTCTTGACTTGTGTACAGCACTTCATCTACCTTGCTGCTGCTTTTCTTAAAGAGGGTCACCTCCCAAGTTATGAAACTTTCAGTCACCCCCTCAAAAAAAAAAAAAAAAACCTATGTCTACCCTGGCCCCTCTGTATCATGTGGCATGATAGGAAGTTACAGAGGTCTCCTATGCCTCTGTTTCCTCAGCTGTAAAATGTGAATAAAATAACTGCCCCCTCCTGGAGTTGCTGAGAATATTGCATGGACTAAAACTATGGTAGGCACAGTCCTGGCACCGAGTAAACACCCCACAGAGGTGCCTCATCATTGCTGCTATTATTAGAACTTCTGGACTGACATCAATGACAAACTGAATGAGACTAACGCTTTCTTAATGAATCATCTCCTCATCCCTACTCATTCCCTCTAAGAAACAGGAATGCCTACAAGAAGTAATCACTTCTCTTCCCAATCCACTGAAAGTGAAGCCAGTGGCTCAGTGATCTGCCATCCATGGTGCAGAAGAAGTCATCATGGAGCCATTAGGTATGGAGTGGTTTGGGAGGAAATTTTCCTAAGTCTTCTAGGCAGTGGAAAGTCAGACAGGTTGAAAGCCCTTCCATAAAGTGTATGGCATGAGAACTTGTTGAGGGGTGTCCTACTCTGCAGTCTCAATGGTGCTACGTTGATAAAATGTTGCATATGAGTGGCAGATACTGGTTCCTAGGGGAATGGAGGAAAGCCCCATTCCAAGCCCACATCTGAAGAAACCAATCTGGTTTTCTAATGTCTGATTTCTTCTGGAGATGATCTGAGAGTCCATCTGGGGCCTGTCCAATATTATCTTTCTCATTTGAGTTCTAACTTATTCAGTGAGCAGTTTTATACACACTACCGCATCCTACACAAATACCTTCAGAACTGATATGTTCTCAAGTGAGGCCATTCAGTCTCTACCATAAGTGAAAGCCTGCTTTCTCTGAGCTCTCCAAGAGATGGGCACCCGCTTTGATTAGGATGTCAGTGCTCTCTTTACTCCATCTTGGTGAACCAGAGGTTTTGTTGCTGCTGCTGTTGTTGTTGTGGTGGTGGTGGTGGTGGTGGTGGTGGTGGTGGTGGTGGTGGTGGTGGTGGTGGTGGTGGTGGTGGTGATTATTGTTTTGATTTAACCACTTGGCCTGTTTCATTTCTGAGAAGAAAGGAAGGAATGCTGGGTGGCTCTGTGTTGTCTATGCAGTTAGAGCTGTCTATTTTGATGTGGTTTGTTTGACCTTTGAATGCTTCTTCTCCCTCCCATGTGAATCCTTCCTTGGTATTAGTTTGATTTTTTTTTTTACAGTGCTAATTTCATCGCAAAAGGATAGGAAGTTGTGGGTTCAACTCAGTGATAGCCAGGGTTGTGAGCCATGGCAGAGCCATGCTTTCTGCCAATGTCTTTTACTTAATGGTCTATAACCTGATGAGTGAGAGAGTAGTCAACTAACAAAAACTGATTTGGTGATTCTTGATTAAGTGGAAGCTTGATTAAGTTGGACTTTGTGTTTCTGACATGGTTTCGTCTCAAGCACTGCGTGTCAAAGCCTTTGAGTCACTCAATTTCTGCTTTTGTAATCCATGCCCATGAGGCAACGGTGGTGTAATAAATTTGCACTCTTCTATGAAGTTTTTGTGAAATGCATTATAATGTTAACTCCATGGTCTCTCTTCTGGCCTTCTGCATCCTCCTAGACTTCTACACATGATGTATGTATGGTGATGTAAGGTAAAGTACCAAATGATTAAATTTTACCCCATACCATTCAAACCTTCAGAAAAGCTTGCATTAGAATTTTCATTTGGCTTTGCAACCAGCTTGTTATAGCATTGGTAAAATCATCTTCCAATGGGCTTCCTTAGCAGATGTTCTCCAGTCATGGAGAGAGCTTATTTTTTAGGGTACCCATTCGCTTACCCCGAAGGATGGGGTGCAGTGTAAACACAGTCAGTGTTTGCTGTTAGAATCTCCTTGTCTTCGGCTCAGTCTCTCTGTTTTCTGTCTCATCCTTGATGCTGTGATTTCTCAGGAGGCAGCAGTGTCATCGGTGTCAGAATGCTACCAAAAGGTAACAGTGTCGCTGAGAGGTGTGTCACTTCACAGGGTGCCTTCATGACAGGTGTATTGCTTAGGGAACTGTTAATGTGCCCCAGGCTTTAGGAAAGGAACAATGTTTAGAACATCTGGAAGTCAATTGTGAACGCCAGTTATTATCCTGGGGATGAACGTATCTGGTATGTTTTTTCCAGGCAAGTGATTTACACATTGCCTGTAAGGACAGAACCCTCGAAGTCTTTCAAAGAAATCTTTCTTGTCTACTTTCCTGACCCTGGTATGATAGACAAATTCTATCTTGTCCTGAGAGGTTGTGTTCAGATTCCTCTAAAGTCTACCTCCTCTGTTAGAACTTGGATCCCAAAGTGGTTCCTAAGTTAAGCTTTTTCTACCCAACTTACTGGAAGGCATCTTGGCTTCAGAAACATCACCTTTCGTATAAAATAGAGGGTAAAAGCCCTGGAGACTTTTCTCAAGTGGGAGCAGCACTGAAGAAAATGCCAGTGATTCATGTTGCCTTGTGATCACTTAGGTTTCATGAAGTATGTCTTCTTTTTTTAGATCTGAAAACAGTATTCCCTCTTTTCTTTCTGTCATCTATTTCCCACCTGAAACTTCATGGGTTTCCTAGCTAGTTTTAGTTGGGACTCAAATAACTGTCTGTGTAGTTGAACTAGATGTTGGGAAAAACAACTTATAAGTCATAATCCCCAAGGATTTGAGGAGGGAGGAGTGCTGCTAGAGTTTGAACTCAAGATTTAACACATGCCGAGCAGGTTCTGTGCCTAGTCTATCGAAAGCTCTACTTCCAGCCCTCAAGACATCATTTTAGCTGGGCATCTCACGCCTTAATCCCAACACTCGGGAGGCAGAGGCAGGTGGGTATCTGTTTGAGGATGGCCAGGCTACACAGAGAAACCCTGTCTAAAAATGTTTGTTTTTTTATTGTTTTAATCCATTAACTTAAATTAACATGTTATATACCAGATAAGATCCCCATTGTTCCTTAAATCACGTTCTCATCTTAAGTCAGTTTGTTTTACGTGTTTTTTGAAAAACGCTGTCTGGTGGAGGAGAGGAGGGAGCTTCCATTCCACGCCCTGCAGACTTAATAATTTAAGACTATAATAGAAATAAGATGGCAAGAGGCAGATTAAGAAGATATTTCAGGTCTGTAATGGAAACAAACTAACAATAGATTAACAGGAAAATAAGATATAAATGCTGAGCAAGTGCATGGAAGTAACACACAGTGTGAAAAGTCAAGGATCAGTTCAAGTGTGAAAACCTGCAGAAAGACATTGAGACTTAGAGTTTGGGGCGGGGGTAACAAGATAGATTTGGGGTCTGGAGGCTCCCAAGAGGTGCAAGCCATAAGAATAAGGGATAGGAAATACACAGAAGAAATGTAAAGGGTCTACAGTAACACTTCCTAAAATGGCTGCCTATGACAGAGCCTCTCTAGGCCAGTTCAGACCTGTGGTATTCTTTTGCTGAAAATAAACCTTGTTTCGTAAGATGTTTGTGACATCCAGGCCTTGCCACTCCTCCAGAAGGGAGTTACCTTCGGTAGACCAAGCAGCTTCCGAGGCATCTCCCTCCCCCACTCATACAGGGGGGAGGCAGCCAGGAGGAGGTTCTAGGGACCTTGTTCACCCTCAGTTCAAAGCACTCAACACACAAAGCGGCATACTTCTAACTCGGAATAAAAGCCTAGCAAGTGATGAGTGATATGTGTTATGTGTCGCATGGTTCTATTAGGAGTTTGCTGTTTGGTCCTGGGCTAACACACTGGACCATCTTTGTCAGTTTAGAGCACCTCATTGCTTTGAATCTGCAGAATCAATCAAGGTCTTGATTACCACCAAAACTTAGCATCTGGGTGGTTTTAAGACACAGTTGACTGGATATGCAATTGAACAAGAAACAAAAATGAAAATAATTCTCTTCAGAAGCCTTTCTGTTGAAAAGTTAAGATCTGTGGCATTTGGGAGCGAAACCAGGTACAAAATATTGTTTTCAACTAACTCAGGGTACCAGCCAGGAAGGGAAAGGGTACAAAGTTGCTACATCTCCAAACCCTTCGTAGGTAACAGCTAAGGTGGTCCTAATGTGAATTTTAAGTGATTTTTTTCATGTGTGCTGAGATTGACACTATCCTAAGGATGTCAATAAAAATGAGTGGGAGGGTGCTGGCAAGACTTATCATTGAGTAAAGTGTTTGTTGTGCAAGCCTGAGGACCTGGGTTCAGATCTCCAGCATCCATGTAAAAGCTCAGCATGGTTAATGCTCCTGTAATCCCAGCACTGGGAGGCTGAGACTGCAGGATGCCTGGGATTTGCTGCCCAGACAGTCTAGCCAGTCACTGACCCCAAGGTTTAGTGAGGGACCTTACCTCAAAGACAGATAGATGAGAGAGAGAGAGAGAGAGAGAGAGAGAGAGAGAGAGAGAGAGAGAGAGAAATTACATCACTTGCACACTCACCACACACACAACACAGAGTAAATTTTGATTCACTTTATTGTAAGGGTGAAAAGTAAGTCACAATTTAGTCCTCCCACAGTATTGAGAAGTGTTCTATCAGTGACAGAATTTCTCTTTATTATTTTGTGAATCCAGCGAATTGAAAACAACCTCTTTTATTCTAAAACGGTTTCCTTTTAACCTGCCTGTTTTTGTTATTGTTTGCTTTTACTTTTCATCTATATAAATTTTTATAAGTTTATTAGTTCTTTGAGAGTTTCATCCACATTGTAATAATATTCAACCCCACTCCCCTCCACCCAATTTGTGTGCATTTTTATTAACCCATCAAGACCTATTTGTGCTGCCCCAGTATTCATAGACATGCGCTTTTCCGCTGGAGTGTGGTCAGCTTACCAGGGCCTTCACCTTTGGAGAGAACTGTCTCTCCTTCTTCCAGCAGCTAACACTTGTCAACAGCTCCAGGGTGGGACATCCTGCTCAACTTCCATGTCTATGCTGGGATTTGGTCTGGCTTGAGCTCACACTGGTCTCGTGCACGCTGTCACAACCATTGTGACCCCATATGTGTCCATCTGTGTCCAGAAGACAGTTTCTTCGAAGTCATCCACCAACTCTGACTCTTAGCTCTTTCTCTCCCCTCTTCCACAAGGATCTCTGAGCCTTAGGAGGAGGGAGTCTGATATTTACATCCCATTTTCTCATTCTCTGCACTCTGGGCAGTTGCAGTCTCTGTCTTGTGCTATCTACTGCAAATCAAAGCAGGCATGGGACCTATGTTCCTTAGACAAGTCTTGAGACCTACCTAATTTCAAAAGACAAGTTTGCCTCTACTGGTAGTCTGTACAAAAGCAGTGGCTCCCGCACCCTTGCATGTCTACTGTATTCACAGATAATGGTGTGACTGAAGCCAATTTTTTTCCTATGGTTCTTCATGAGAGGGTCAGTGACCCTCTCCTGTTTGAGTGCCTCTTTAATGAAATGGGAAAACAACTGTCTGATATATGGCTCTCATTTCTGGGCTTTAACAGGCATGTGCCTTGGGTAAATTAAGGAGCGAAGGAGGTCCTTAAATATGAATACATTGCCAGATGCTTTTCCATTAAACTCTGTTGGTTGAATGAAATTAGTAAATAATTATGTTGGTGGGGAACCTACTATCTCCAAATGTGATATAATGTCTTCCTTTAACAACCGAGCTTAATTTTTTCCTATACACCAAATTAGTTTTTAGGGCAATCTACATTGCAAATCGACTGATTTGCATTAAAACTATGCCTACTTGTTCTGATTTGTCAACACCTCTTTTTTTTTTTTTTTTTAAGTCTTTAACATTAAGCATGGGCGGGTAAAACCATCTGCTTATGGAGCTCGCCCGAAGCTCGCTCAGTTAGCACATGAGACAGGTTACAGCTGTTTAATTGTTAGGGTGCCGAATGAGTCCCTTCCTATCCAAAATTAATATTTATATATGTGTGCATAGAAAGCATGTGGTTAAACATAAGTGATCTAATTGTGAATTAATGACAACAGGTATTCATTCATTAGTCCCCGCATGAACCATGAGGTATAAAATAGTGAATTTCACATTCCATCCTGCACTTGACTTGTAAGATGGGTCCCCGATAACAGTTAAATCATGCCAGTGAGCCATCCACTCCCCGTATAGCTGTCATCAGATGTAAAAAGAAAACAATCTATGTGGTAATTTCATATACTTTAGCTCTTTCCGGCACTCCAGTCTAATGTCCTTTGAGCTGTGACCAGTGTCAGCCCAAGTCGCACAGTGAAAGTCGAGATTTGCAAGTTCATAGACACGTGTCACCCACACTACTGAAAAGCTTGTCTTAGCTGAGGATGGACTTCCTTTATTCCAAAATGGTGAGACACAAATTTAAATTTGTAGCAGTCTGCTATAAAAAGTTAACAATGTATATTCCATCTGCTCAGTAGATTTTGTAGTGAAAAATAGAAGGAAAAGGCCCAGCAAAGTCACAATATATGGGGAGAGACATACGTGTAAAAGAGGGAAGATAAAGACCTTGGTTTTTAAAAAGTTACTGCAAAAGTAAAAGAAAACTTCTAAGTGGATTGTTTGGTACTTATGTAGACACCCAAACTCATTTAGAAAGTGTTAATCTACCTTCCTGAAATGAAATGACTAGTGAAGTAGTGGTGTAATTTCATCTAAAATGCTGAAACACAAATTGATTGATATGTATAGCTAAGACAACAAGTATTTGAGTGACAAGAGGAAAACTTTTTTCTACACACACACACAAACACACATCATGCATGCATGCACACATGCACTGGAATTGTGACCCCCCCCCAGTGAAAATTCATTCATATAAAGAATGTACCTACCAAAGGAATATCTATTGACTGGGAGTTTGAGGAGCCCACCCTAGCATTTGTACTCCAGAACACATTCCATGCAGTGTGCAAAACAAATCATTAGCCACCCTCAGCTCATCTGTGTAAAGTCAAGCTTTCCCCTTCTTTCTGGTTTCTTAAAATAAGTTACCTCATGAGTCTAGGTTTTGCAGATATAAACTATAAATAATATGAGTTACTGATGCCTAGTATCTGTTGACTGTATACCCTGGGCTGAGAAATAATGCAAAGTGTTCTTCCTAGATTGGCTACATTATGAGTAAAGCTGTTAAAGTAGGTGTTCCTTCAGGAAGCCACAGTTCAGAGAAATTTATCTGTAGACCTTCTCTATGGTGTACCGCTAGCAACCAAGATAAATAACCCTGTTCCAAATCCACTAGTCATTCCCAAGCTCATGGTGGCTGAAGCGCTAGTCTAGACTGCCTGGTAAATCGTTTTCAGTTGCTCTTGCATGTTTGTATTTCTTGTAGAAGTATTTTTACTAATAACTATTGTCATAAACTATTTGTCATAACTATTTGTCATAAAAAATCTGAATTGCCATAGAGACAGATGAAATAACAGTGATGCCAGTTGGCTCAGTAATAAAATGCCATGGTTTTTTTTTCAGATTTTTTTATTTGAATTAGAAACAAGATTGTTTTACATGACAATCCCAGTTCCCTTCTCCCTCCTGTCCTCCCCTACCACCCCGCAACTAAAACCCTATCCTTTCTGCTCCCCCAGGATGGTGAAGCCTTCCATAGGGTGCCATCAAAGTCTATCATATCCTTTGGGATAGGGCCTAGGCCCACCCCCGTGTGTCTTGGCTCAGGGAGTATTCCTCTATGTGGAATGGGCTCCCAAAGTCCACACCTATGCTAGGGATAAGTACTGAACTACTACAGGAGGTCCTGTAGATTTCTGAGGTAGCCTCACTGAAACCCACGTTCCTGGGGTCTGGATCAGTCCCATGCTGGTATCCCAGCTATCAGTCTGGGGAGCAAGAGTTCCCCGATGTTCAGGTCAGCTGTTTCTGTGGGTTTCACCAGCCTGGTCTGGACCCCTTTGCTTTTCACTCATCCTTCTCTGCATCTGGATTCCAGTTCAGTTCAGTGATAACTTGTGGGTGTCGGCTTCTACTTCTACCAGCTGCTGGATGAGGGCGATCGGGTGGCATATAAGTCACTTGTCAATCTCATTATCAGGGGAATGCATTTAAGGTAGCCTCTCCTCTGTTGCTTAGATTGTTAGCTGGTGTCATGTTTTTAGATCTCCAGACATTTCCCTAGTGCCTGATTTCTCTGTAAACCTAAAATGTCTCCCTCTATTATGGTATCTCCATTCTTGTTATCTTCTATTCTTCGCCTGACTCAAACTTTCTGCTCCCTCATGTCCTCTGCATCCCTCCTCTTCTCCCCTTCTCATTCTCCTAGCTGCCTCCCCCCTCTTCTGGTGCTCTCAATTTGCTCAACAGATCTTGACCCTTTCACCTTCTCCAGGGGACCATGTATGTCTCTCTTAGGGTTCTCCTTGTTTACTAGTTTCTCTGTCAGTGTGGATTGTAGGCTGGTAATCCTATATGTCTAAAGTCCACATATGAGTGGGTATATATCATGTTTGTCTTTTTGTGATTGGGTTACCTCGCTCAGAATGGTATCTTCGAGTTCCATCCATTTTCCTGCAAATTTCAAGATTCCATTGTTTTTTTTTTTCCGCTGAGTAGTACTCCATTGTGTAAATGTACCACATTTTCTCTATCCATTTTTCAGTTGAGGGGCATCTAGGCTTCTTCCAATTTCTGGCTATTACAAATAATGCTGCTATGAACATCATTGAACAGATGTCCTTGTTGTATGCGTGTGTTCCTTTAGGGTATATGCCTAAGAGTGGAATTGCTGGATCTTGTGGTAGACTATTTCCCATTTTGTTGAGGAGTCACCATACTGATTTCCTAAGTGGCTGTACAAGTTGGCACTCCCATCAGCAGTGGAGAAGTGTTCCCCTTTCTCCACATCCTCTCCAGCATAAACTGTCATTGGTGTTTTTGATTTTGGCCGTTCTGACAGGAGTAAGATGGTATCTCAGAGTTGTTTTGATTTGCATTTCCCTGATGACTAAGAACACTAAGAACACTTTCTTATGTGTCTTTCAGCCATTTTAGATTTCTCTATTGAGAATTGTCTATTTAGTTCTGTACCCCACTTTTTAATTGGATTGTTTGGTATTTTGGAAACTAGCTTCTTGAGTTCTTTGTATATTTTAGAGTTCAGCCCTCTCTCAGATGTGGGGTTGGTGAATATCTTTTTCCCAGTCTGTGGGCTGCCTTTTTGTCTTGCTGACTGTGTCCTTTGCCTTACAGAGGCTTCTCAGTTTCAGGAGGTCCCATTTATCAATTGTTGATCTCAGTGTCTGTGCTACTGGTGTAATGTTCAGGAAGCAGTCTCCTGTACCAGTTAATTCAAGGATATTTCCCACTTTGTCTTCTAATAGGTTCAGTGTAGCTGGATTTATGTTGAGGTATTTGACCCATTTTGACTTAAGTTTTGTGCAAGGCGATAGGCTTGGGTCTATCTGCAGTCTTCTACATGTCCGCAACCAGTTATGCCAGCACCATTTGTTGAAGATGTTCTCTTTGTTCCATTGTATAAATTTGGATTGTTTGTCAAAAAATAAGGTGTTCATAGGTGTGTGGGTTAATATCAGAGTTTTCAACTTTATTCCATTGGTCTACCTGTTTATTTTTGTGCCAATACCAAGCTGTTTTCAGGACTATAGTTCTGTAATAGAGCTTGAAGTCATGGATGGTGATGCCTCCAGAAGTTCCTTTATTGTACAGGGTTGTTTTGGCTATCCTGGGTCTTTTGTTTCTCCATATAAAGTTGAGAATTGTTCTTTCAAGGTCTGTGAAGAATTGTGTTGGGATTTTGATGGGGATTGCATTGAATCTATAGATTGCTTTTGGCAAGATTGCCATTTTTACTATGTTGATTCTACCTGTCTAAGAGCATGTGAGATCTTTCCATTTTCTGGTATCTTCTTTAATTTCTTTCTTTAAAGACTCAAAGTTCTTGCTGTTCAGTTCTTTTACTTTTTTGGTTAGTGTTACCCCAAGGTATTTTATGTTGTTTGTGGCAATTGTAAAGGGTGATGTTTCTCTGATTTCTTTCTCCACCAATGTGGCATCCGTATATAGTAGGGCTACAGATTTTTTTGAGTTAATCTTGTATCCTTCCACTTTGCTGAAGGTGTTTATCAGCTGTAGGAGTTCCCTGGTAGAGTTTTTCAGGTCACTTATGTAGACTATCATATCATCTGCAAATAGTGAGAGTTTGTCTTCTTCCTTTTGGATTTGTATCCCCTTTATCTCCTTTTGTTGTCTTATTGCTCTAGCTAGAACTTCACGGACAATAGTGAAGAGGTATGGAGAGAGTGGACAGCCTTGTGCCTGATTTTAGAGGAATTGCATTGAGTTTCTCTCCATTTAATTTGATGTTAAAATGCCATGATTTTATGAATTATTTTGCAGGAAAGTTTGAAAGATTTTTAGGAAGATTTGATTTTAGGAAGAAAGATTTTAGAAAGTTTTAGCAGAACTTAGAGCTTGTCAAATAAAGATAACAAATGTGAAAAGAAAAATAGTTTAAAGAACATTAATTTATATTGGGAAAGATTTGTGGAGGTTACAAACTACTTATTGAAAGGCATATGTATTTCCTTGCAAAATTTAAGTTTATATCCAATTTTATGTCACCTGAAATTATTAGTCTGAATACTTTATACAGACATTGGCCACTGAACAGTTTGCTTGTATAAAATTGATAGATTAGATTTGTCACTAGTATCCTCTCCTGGGTGTTGGGAGAGGCATGAAAAGTTCCTGTGTGCATATCCATGTGTACTTTCTCACCTCAGATACAGGAAAACAGCATCCTTGTTGTATCATCTTTTAAAGAAGCTATGTGTTTCCTTATACATTTTCATGAATAAGCTATAGTTTATCCGGGATGAGTGAAGAGGACGGTTTGATTTTTTTTTTTGAATCAGTGTTATCCAAGATAAGAAAAAAACTGACATAAGAAAGATCCACTGTGATTTACTTACCTAATTAACATTCTACAAATTTTTCTTTCTTTTTAATTTATAAATGTTATTTATTTAGTGAGGCTGGATTTCGTGTCACCCAGGATGGCCTCATGTAAGTCATGATGACTCTGTAAGACACAGAATATGACTCTGAGCCTCTGATAGGAGATAACTTCTGTCTCCACTTGAGTTCTGGGGTTGCAGACAAGCACCACCTTGCCTGCTTTATGTGTTGTTGGGGATTGAACCCTGGACTTCATACATCTTAGGAAATGCCCTAGCAGCTGAGCTCCATTTCCAGTCCAACTCTTAAGTATCAAATTTCCCAAATAGACAAAGATAGTGAAATTATGTTCCTAGGTAACACATGATCTATTCTGAGCAGATCAGTAGATCATCACTGTACTTTCCTCTGACTAGTATTCTTAACAGTACACAGGCTCTGAAGTCCTTGCTTTGGCATCTCAAATATCTAATTATTGGCATAAAAATTTATAGCATGCATGTATATGCCCTGGGGCCTGAACTCAGAGCCTTACTCATGGTAAGCATGGGCTTTACCACTAAACAACCTTCCCAACCATTTGTACTGTATTTTTGAGGGTGTCCTGTGAATCGAACCCAGGGCTTTGTATGAACCTTTTATGTACTTGGCATGTGCTCTATACTGAGCTACACCCTCAGCTCATATGATGTTTTTTTAAACATTGTCAGTGCTCTCTAGCTAGTTTCCTTCCCGTATCAAAATCCACCCCACCCCACCCCACCCCCCGCCAGCCCTTGGCTCTACAAAATCTTAAAATGTGTTTTCCCTATGTCATTCAGTAGACTCAAGGACTGAAAACTGAAGGAGACGTGTGTTGATAACATGTTTCTGTATGTGGTCCAGTGAAAGAAACCCTGCCATATGCCAGCAACCATTACAGAGCTCGCTGCAGTGTGTGCCAGACAATAGGCTTCTTCTTGGACAAGTTCTGCATATGCCATCATCAATGCATCTGTACCTGCATTCCTAGTGCCCCTCAGTTACCACCATTGTAAATATATAGTCCTCAGTCAGGCATATGATCAGTCAGGCATATGATTCTAAACTGAAGGAAATGCCAAATACTGTCCTGTACGAGGCCCTGTAGCTCACAATGGCACCTTTCCAATAGTGGTGACCTTACCAGTGTGGCTGATCTTAGAGCATCTTTTCTCTAGAACCTGAATTATTCTAGCCTGGTTTAATCAGAAAGTTTCACTTCACTCTTTGGGAGTGCCTTGTTTTAAGTAACATTCCAAACCAGGGTAGGTAAGGTAAGGAGCAATATATTCATCCAGAAAAATTCATGCATCAATTTTCCAAACAAAAACAAAAACAAAACCCATGAAGATGGGGGGATTGCATGAATAAACTTTCCAGGATATTCAAAGCAGGTCTTCATCAGAGTACCAGTTTCAGAGAGTAAATGGCCTCTGAGAAAGTGCACTGACGCACATATGTGCACAAGCTACTTTTCTTTATATGACACCATCTCACACTTGCTAGATGTTGAAATTCAAATTCATTGGCTTTCCTAGATGGTGTAGGAATATTTTAAATTCTTTCCCCATAATCTTAGAATGCGGATTCTGTTATTTTTAAAGCATATTTTAATGGACCTACGTAAACTCTTTAAGAATATAAAATTGTTTTATGGTGTTTAAAATTATGTCGGTATCATAATCCTTTATGGTGTGGCAATCAGTAATAAAACAGTGC
This sequence comes from Cricetulus griseus, assembly GCF_003668045.3. NCBI lineage: Eukaryota > Metazoa > Chordata > Mammalia > Rodentia > Cricetidae > Cricetulus > Cricetulus griseus. The sequence continues at coordinate 38,437,845 of NW_023276807.1, forward strand.
AGTGAGTACCAATTAAGGAACATCAACTCAATGGGTATGCAGCCTGCATGCTGATTTAAACAGTTGCTGATTGGAATAAATGGATTTAATATGTACTTATTTGCAGACGGTAGCTTCTCTGTCACCCTACTAGGGCTGGTACATGAGCAATCTAAGACTGATACTCACTTACAACTTTAATGAGATACTAATGTGAGTCATTTTTTTAAAATCTATGCTAAAGAAATTATGAAGCACACAATGCTAAATACAAAAGCTGCCCTCCAATCCAAGGACTTTGCAGTTATAGCCCCAATGGAGAAGGCATCCTTGTTTTACTATGTACTTCTCCGACTGAGTTATCTTCTGCCGAAGATAGGCCCCTAAGATTTGATTCTTGTAATTAAAGAGAGAAATATTTCCAGCGTTCTCAATCCTCTATTATTTGCTTATGTCTAACTTAAACCTGAGAGTCAATTCAGCAGCCCCATGGAAATACTGTACTATTTAATAGGTTCCAACCAAGCACACTGTCGACAGCAGAATCAGTGGGAATTCTTCCTAACCACACGCATCAACAGCAATACACAGGCATTTTCTGCCCTCCCCCCACCCACAACCCTGTGAGCTACTTAATATACATGAAGCCAACGTGGCTGCTTTTGTTTCTTCTCTGTATTTATGAGAGTCAGTGTGACGGTGAAAGGAAAGCCAATGTGGAATTCATATCATTCCAAGCAGACATTCAGGCATCCACATTCCTCCTCAGAAAAGCATGGGCACCCCTTGACCTCGTTTTTAAGGGAGCAGCCTTCTTTGGATATAGCTGAGCAGGTCTTCCTGGTGCAGCATTTGTAGGTCAACTGAACTGCCTGCCTCTGTTCTTGGTTGGTTTTAACACTTGTTTCCCTCCCTCTTATTGTGTGTGTATTTTTGCTTGCTTGTCTACTGGTTTCCCAGACTGCATGGTACAGCAGTTCTTATCAGAGAATTGTGAGGTCCTCTTACCTACACTGGGGTATGGACGGTTTAATAGTTCAAGTGTAGTTGCATTTAGTCTTGCTTCCTTTCATCTGCAATGTTGAACTAATGATTTCCACTTTGTCCGATGTTTTCATTCAGGTAAACCCCTCGACCAATCCCACAGCACGTGGTGCATATTCTCTGCCTCACACAAGTTCTGGGTTCCCTGAGCTGTAAACGTAACTCACTTGATGAAACTGTGAGCTTTGGTGTTCAGTTTCCTGACTAGGGTTTTGCCTTTGCCAGTTGCCAGTGATGTGATCTTAGAGGAGTTATTCCAGTCCTGTGCTTCAGTCTCTTTGTCCCTAAAATGGGAAAGATAACAGTGCTACCTCTTAACCCGAAGGAGGGTGAAAATGCATCAGCTAATATATTGTAAATGCTTAGCATGGTTTTCACATATAATTAACAGTCAGTAAATGGCAGTTACTGTTGACACTGCTGCCTGTGAGTAAGTGGATGAGGGTGAGAGTGAGATGCATATGGGTGACAGAGCAGGAGAAGATTTGTAAATGGGGTAATGCCCACTTTCTCTTCTTTCCCAATGGATAGCTTCCTCATAGAACATACTAAAGCCTTCATAAGAAATGTATTTAATCACTTCCTATAGCACATGCTAAAGCCATATAGACCAGGTAACAAGAATACATTGATTACCCCAATTCTAATGGAAAATATGTATGCATTATCTACATAGTCCCGTACGTCTATAAAATTCATTAAAGCCGTGTATTTTCACTACAGTCCTTAGCTGAACTGGCAAAGTGATACTGTACCTTCCTACTCGGCATGTTAGGATTAATTGTAGCCTGTGAACCTTTCCAAGGGCCGGAGAGTCCAGACCCACTACTAAATGGGAATATAAGCTGTGTGTCTCCCTCCACATACAATGAGAAGGCATAAAGGGAGAAAGAATTCTTAAAAAGAGCATTGAGAGAAGTGTGTGCAAAGGATACTGGGACAACCCTTTGCTTTGCTGACACTGAGAGCTCAATGACTGGTGTATATGATTAGAAGAGTTTGATAAGCCAGATCTTTCACACCCAACCTTCCCTAGTCTTTGCCCACCGGCAAGTAGACTAGGGACCTCTAGTGCGTAGACTTGAAACCTACACAAGCATTTCATTTGCTGTGTCCCTTGCATCTGGATATATTTTTTTGAAAGAGAGAAAGTTAACGCCAGGAATTGGGCACACCCTATAAATGATGTCTACACCCTGACATTTGAAGTAGAACTCCTGTGATGGTTAGTCTTCACTGTCAACTTGGCTGGGTTTGAGTCACACATCTGTATAAGACTGTGAGGAAACTTCCAAAGAGGACTAAGGGAGAAATATCTGCCCTAAATAGCACCAGCATGGACTGGGAACTTGGATTTGTTTGTTTGTTTTTAAGGAAAAAGCAGCTGAGTGCTTGTATTCCCCTTTCTCTGCTTCCTGGTCAACCATGATGTAAACTGCTCAGCTCTTCCACACTCCCCCTGCCTCGCTGGACTAGCACCTCTGAAAGACAGCTAAAATGAATCATTCAGTCCTTTAAAAGTTGTTTCTGGCTGGCATTTTTGTCACAGCAATGTAAAGCTAACTCATACGATCACTTCCTATTACTCAAAGATGCCGTGTACAAGGCAACTGAAAGAAGATGGCGCCACCCCAGAGCTTTGATAGATGCCTATTGTTAAATAAAGAATGATTGCACTGCACTTCTGATCCCCTGTCAGCAATGCTTCCTACTGGGAAGAGAAATGATTTCTGAATCTCCAGGACAATGGGGATTCTGCATCATGACATGGTTCTTAGCTATGTGCAGAGCCAGGCATCCTGCATTGTTGGCTGTGTACCCTGCACTCTGTTGCACCTCTTTCTCTCCTCTAGTCTGTATTTGCTGTCTCCATTATGAATCCTGAGCTGGTGATGAAGATTAAATAAATGAGTAATATGAGGTGCTTAACCTGGTAGCGTGAACTAAGCCTTTCGTTACCTTCAGGAAGCAAGGCTTGAACCAGAGTACTGCATACATTTTCTAACATCATTCTGAAACTGGTCTAAACTTAAAGATCTGCCTGGTTCAGAGGTAGATATGTAGAAACCATTAACACACCTGCCCCTGCCAAGTGTTCATAATCTACAAGACATTCAGAAGCAGAGCTCATAGAAAAGTCTCGAATTATCTTGACCACTTGTATTTGTAGCATGTGTAGTTTGCAGAATCCATCTGTCACCAGTTCTCTCAGATCCGAAACCCAAAATAAGTTTTAAAACTCATCACCCTACAGCAAATGTGAGAATGCTCTCCCTACATTCTGCATGGATCCTCTTCAAATATACATACTCCAAATGCCAAGGAAAGAATTTTGTGAATAGACCATAATAATAACTTTTTTAAAAATGACTAGTACCCACCTATAAGAAAGTTCCATTCAATAAAAAAAATTTAAAACTTAGTAGATCTAGTTGATATTTTTTTAACTTTAAGTTAAAACATTCACCTTCAAAGTAATTTTTCTGGAATTTAATGTGCATCTCAGCAACTGTTAGGTAGATTAATTTTTAACTATCCTGTATTGTTTTTATGATTATCATTCCTAATGGCTTCTTACAACATGCCTGCATTTCTCTGCTAATTTCCTGTAGTGGCTTCTATAATGATGTTCTTAATGTTGCACTTATTTTCATGATTATTTTAACCTCATGTATCCACATTTCCTCTCAACTTCTTCATTATTTAGAATCAGGCTTTTGAGGTATTATCAGAAATTTCACTCTTCAAAGTAAAATATAGGTTATTGTTTTTCTTAATCTTAAGCTATCACAATGATTCTTTATGACATTTAATATGCTCCTTGTGATATGAAAATGATAAATCTTGGTATCTTATGCTCAGCACAAATATTCTTATAGCTGATTTTTAGATTTAACATTTAGCTGTATTAAATATTTCTAATATTTAAAGTGTTGTGATAATTATGATTTATGTGTATTTTAAATCCATTTTCTAATTTCAGCTCCTCTTCCGGTATCCTCCTGACCCAATGACAACCCTGCCTTTACTGTAAATCAATCTATTGCTTTGCATAATTGACTCTGTTTGCTAAATTAACAGGACTGACTGGTCAGAAAATAATTCAGTCCCTCATAAAACTACTAATCTAGATCAAAATTTAGCTGTGTTCTTTATTTTGGTTGCATTAACTGAAGCAGATCTGATATAAAAACACATGATATACTCACCAAGTGTAATCAGTGTAACTAATTTTATAAGCTGATAGAATTCCCTTGGAAATGCTACCATGCCTGTATTGAAAACCCTAGATTATTAATATCATTACGATTATGTGCAGATCGTCAAATGGGCTATTACAGAAAGAACTCTTGCAGATTACATAATACTTAGAAGGAATGATTAAAAACTCGTATCAGTGTCGTGATGCAGTAATACATTTCTCTTTTAATGCTTAAGAGATGAATTATGCTTACTAAGTTATGATCTAATGCCATTTCTTCTTTCGCCTTAATTTCCCTTGTAATGTATTGTCAATTAGCCATAAACGTTCTTATTTTTAAAGGCAATTCAGAAGCCTCTAATGGAATCCTGTGGCAAAGCAAAAGAATCTTTTTGTATACACAGTACAAATGTGTCAAAACCACTTATGGGTTTGTTTACCCACATGACACAGCCAGCAGACCTGAGTGTCTCATGTGAAAGTTACAATTTAAATCATTCTTTTAAGAGGACCACTGCCACTTGCATGTATCAGTAATGAAAAATAATCAACATAAGCATCTTTGAAAAGCAATTTTAGATCATTAAAGATGTATGAATTTTGACAAAGCAGGAAGATTTGAGGCTTATTAAGAATATATTAGGTCTCTACCATGAGTGCAGGCAGAGAGGCTCTATGTCTCTGAAAGATAAATGGTACAAGGACAGCCAGAGACAGTCTTGGTCCAGCTGGCCCTGTAAACCTGTTGAGAAAAATAGAGCCTATTTTCAAGATGGTTCTTGAGATGAAACAATGGCTTAGACCACTCCTGTCCCCTAATGGACCACATATGCGAAACGCTCGTACATCTGGCATTGAGCCAGAGGCTACTGGAGACTCCTCTGGGGCTTCATATGCCTTTTCCAAATAGAATGGAAATATCTGTCTGATGGTTCTTCATTTCTTTCATTTCCCTGTTGCTTATTTATTTATTAACTATTAGACTTTGATTACTGTAGATCTCATAGCCATATATTTCCAAAATCATTTAGTCATAAAGACCCGAGTCCACTGACTCTGCTTAGAGGAGTCTAACAAGAATGAGAGTGTGTGAGTTTTCCAAAGAACCCGTGCAGGGAAATATCAGTGTCCCCCAGACTGACCTCGAGAACCTAATTCCTGGCATCATGACCACATTGACTAAAATTGACCATAGTGCATTTTAGACGATTCGAAATGCATCTCTGTCATGTGATGTGAATTCTATGTCAGCTGCAGCTACTCAATTTGCATGTGAATTCTGAAATTTTCCTTGTCCCATGTGACACTTCTGAAATGTCTGTCTGTTCTTTTTTTTCCTTTTTTAATTTCCCAAGCTCACTATTTGGATAAGATAGTTAAAGGTACTGTATATCTACTCTTTGTTGACATATCTGCATAAATAACTATATAGTTATGTATCAGATTGCACTAGGTGTAACAGTAGACTTTTTCATGCATATTTCTGTAAACTATAACTTGGGCATACATTATGTGAAATGCTTCAGATTTAAAGTATTGAGACTTAAATTGTCTTTGTCTCATTTTTATAATTTTGGGGTTCTCACAGATTTCATTCCTATTTAAAACAATAGTTTTCACTAAAACCAAAACTGAAGATCACAGTACGTTTGCTGTTTTTTGTTTTATTTTATTCTGCCTCTAAATCTTCATTGTTAGCAATTCAGCTAATGAGCTTTAAATTATAAATTAAAGAATCACAAATACTCTTACCACAGAATAAAAATTGTCAATCTAAAGAACATTCTGGCTAACATATGTTGAGAGAGAAAGTTCTCATTGAGCCTTCAATGAAAACTTCTTTGCCTTTTTCTAAACATCTCAGGATATATATACATATATATATGATACCATAATTTATGTTTTGTTATTCTATCAAACTACAAAATCTCATGCATGCTGTTGCATCAGAACTGATAACGTTGATCAGCAAAAAACAGCAGAGTCTCACGTCTTCAGTTACTGTAGACATGGGTGGAACAGTGTTGTACGCAGAGAAAATCCCTCCCTCTTTCTCCTCAGAATACCTATTTTCTTTTCCTTGTTTGTGCTTTCCATTAGAATATGAAAATATTCATGGCAATATCCAGGCTTTCCTATCATAATTCCGTGTGCAAGCAGCAACTGCTGCACATTGGCAGTGGGGCAATTAAACACTTCTATTTCAAGAAAAATCACATACAAACACATCTATGAGGAACACCTACCTTTTATATATTGAGTAATCCATAGGCATAGACAGTAACTGTCTGAAAACAAAATAAACAGAAAAAGTGATCTCATCCTAGCCTGATGGTATCCATAAGTATAATTTTTGTTAGACTATCAAAACAGTCTTCTTCCTGTTGACTGTAATTGTAAAAGCTTAGGAAACAGAACATCTCTTTGAGGTATTTCCTTCTCAAGTTCCTCACCGGAGACCAACACATGAATAATCATCTAAATACAGACTTAAACATCTTACACAGATTGCTCCATTAATTCTTATACTCAACACAAGTGAGGCATTTTCATGATAAGGAGCTATGCAACACCCCCCAATTGCTGGAGCAATTTTACTACACGTATTTTATAGCAAACGATTAATAGTTAGCCAAAGAGACTCGCTCACTAGCCAGGTCATTGCAGAGTTTAGAACACTTGATCCTTGCTTCTGTCAGTGCCATGTCACACTCATAAACAGGGACTTCAGAATTCACCTGAGTGTCATCCTTCATAGCAGATCATGTTGGCTGCATGCCAGTTGTCATCAGTAGGAAGTGACAAAAATTTGGTTTTTTGGGGGAAAAAATTATGTTAGACTGAAACAATTTTCAATTTTGGATATATTAAATTAATTATTTCCCAAATTTTCCCTTCTTGCCCATAAAAGCAGACAAGATAGGATACAAAGGTAACAGCATAAAAGCCTTAGGGAGATTGTCACAAAATATCACTCTTCGCTATCTGTCTTGAAGCACGTCACTACCGTGTTTTTGTTCAGTCTATCAATGTTTTATTGTGGTCCTTATGGTATTTCATTTTGTCCGTCCTAAGTAATCAAATATGCACAGCTCCTACATTTAGTTGGATATCCTGTCGGTCCTGTCCCATCCGTATGCAGCCTGAATCCTAATGTTTGTTAGAATAGACGCTAAAGCTGCTTCACTATTTCCTGGGCTTTGCTTATTCTGTGAAAAGGAATGTACTCTTGGCATAAAGTATAGTCATTAATACTGACCTATACTTTGTGCAGTTATTTAATACACTGTAATTTCACATGAATATTCGGCAACTCTGAGGCCAGATAAAATTAATGCTCTCTTTTTAACATCATTCATAAACCCATGTCCACGCTCATGCTCTTGAATTTAGGGGAATTTTTTTTAAAGCAACAAGGTGCTGTAAGAAGTTGTGTCCTGAGAAGCTCCGAGCAATATTTGCAACAGATTAAAAATTGGAACAGGGGGATCTGAAATTATTATCCTGAGATGCTTTTCCAAACCATACACTATACCTTGTTGCTTTGTGAAAGGGGGAAAAAAATGTCAAGTTAATTTTGTCTGGCCTGAAGCTATTTAGTGGGTCATTGCATATATTTCTGTCCTACACAGGTAAGTGGTGTCTCAAGGGTCAGGCCAATCAAAGATGCCACTTGGATAAGAATTAGATTCCTTGGATAACGTTGCTGTTTCTATCCATGTGCAATTACAGTCTCTGTGCTGTTTATAAAGGCCTGTTCCCACTAAGTGTCCCGTATCTGTTTTTTTTTTTAGGTACAAAGGCTTTCAAAACTCAAATCACTGTTTCTTCTCCTTCCTTGTCTTGACAGAGGGTTGCCCCGGTTTGTGCAACAGCAATGGGAGGTGTACACTGGACCAAAATGGCTGGCATTGTGTTTGCCAGCCAGGGTGGAGAGGAGCAGGCTGTGATGTAGCCATGGAGACCCTGTGCACTGACAGCAAGGACAATGAAGGAGGTAAGGAAGCCTGAACCTGAAACCAAGTGTGTGCCAGAGCCTGGGTTCGTAAGTTACAGTGACTACATAGTTATCTGTTGAAAAGAAAAAAGCACAAACAGATCCCTCAAGATTAGATTTGACTGAAAATGTATGAGGGCTGATGGATTGATGGCACTCCCTAATTTTCCCCGAAACGAATGCCTGATGATTATCGTTCATGGAAAAGGCAAGGTAACGGAACTACTGTATAATGTCCATTGTTCTCCGTTCCTTTTTCTCATTCCCTGGTGACTATCCTTCTCAACAATGGTATTCAGGACGCTGTGCATTGGGAGTGAGCGCCACAGCAGTATTTTAATAACTAAACAAGCCAGAAGACACCAGGCATTTTTCAAGCTCTTCTGTTGAAAGCCATCCGTAGGAAAAGGGGAAAAACAGACAGCAACAGAGAACAGTCCCCTTGAAGCTGAATTCCACTGTCTTTTTATCCTTAACTTTACACCCCTATAAAAGGATGGAGATATTCCACCCAATTTAAGCCTTCGGCTAGGAATAATTACTCTCCCCTTTGAGCACATCCCCCATGCTATTGTATTTTAATTTCACAGAATAGAGAGTGGGAGTTGGTGATGGAATCCTTGCCCCTGACAGCTGTTTAATTTTGACAAACCATTAGGAGTGAATTTAGTGTCGGGTGTAGTTGCTGTCAAAGTCTGAGATCACCTACTCAGTGGCTTAAGTTGTTCCCCTCCACAGTGCTCCATGCCTGCTCTTCTGCAAGGTCGTCCCCCTGGACAGTAGTGTTGGCCAGAGAGAGCGAGCAGCTTTTAGACGCAGGCAGATTTCACTGTCATGTCCTCCACGCCATATTTACATGGCCTTCAACCAGATCTGTAACTCTTTACATCTCAATCACTTCACCTACGAAACAGGAATAAAAGAGGTTTTGAAAGTTTTAAGAGAAAAATGTATGTAGATTGCTTGGCATGTTGCAGCCACTGTTTGTCTGGGTTTTCCTTCTTTTGCTTCCTGAGTGCTTATTTTGACTAGTCATGGTTGTCAAAGAGCAGGTGGAGTGGGCCGAACTTCTCCAGTGACCTGAGCCAACATCCCTCTGCAGCCATGTGCCCTGGTCCAGCCATGTGTCTGGTTTTCCTGACAAGGAGCTGAAGACTTTCCTTGTAACTTTCTCATAGACTGTTTCACCATCTTCCCTGTGTGGTTTTCCTTGGCTATCAAGAGGAGCCAGTAACTCTACATATAACTCTACTTCATTGCTCCCATCCCCCAGCCCTCACTCCTAATGGATTCCAGCAGTCTCTAACCCTCGTAGCTCTCCTAGCTGATAATACCATGTTGCCCAAACCCCTCGACATCACGTGCTTTCAGAAATGGCAGCGTTAATCCTCTCTGAGACATGGTCCAGATGGCAACCTAACTCCTTGCTTTCCCCCAAAGAGAGCCAACCCCATTGTCTCTGGTGCCAGGGGAGGAGAAAAGTGACTCTTTCTCCTTGATTGTGCATTCCAGGTTTTTGTCTTCCGAAAAGAGATTACTTTGAGGAGGTCCTCCTGGCTCTCAGAGGGATGCAAACTGCAGGGCCAAGCCTGCAGAGACAAGGCAGAGTAATTTAGGCGCTAATCAACTCTTTGGTATTATTATCAGCCAAGACAGTTTTTCCTTTTCCTCAAAAATTTATCAACTGTGAATTGGCCTCATTCCCCTTTGTTTATCCTTATTAGCATGAAACTCTGCTATCACTAGGCTCCTCTCTCTGAGGGAAATCTGAGCTGATAGCACACCTCCTGTGAATTCTCTACTTATCTCTCATAATTCTCACGGCTGCCCCTAACCTAATTTTGTTGTTCTTCAAAGAAGGACTCTTAGAGCTGCCTTCATCATGTCCTGAGGTGGTAACCTGTGTGCCTGGTAACCCAAACTAGAGGGTTCTTGGATATGTGCACAGGCTATGTACCTTAGAGGCAGTATCTTCTACATCAAAAACCAAATCAGGAGACATGATGTATCTTAAATGGTCAGGATAGCATGGCAGAAGAACAGTGGAACAGAAGGCTTAAAATTAGGGCAACACCAGGAATTCTAGACCATGTGGTGAGTGGAGCACTGCAGAGCCATTATCTAAGCTAAGTTTGATGTCAGAATGTTGAATTAGCCAGTGAGCCACCAAGTTACTTGACTCAGCACATTAAGTAACTAAAGAGAAGAAGCAGGTGAAGAGGTTGATTTGGCTGTAGTTGGGATTTAAGAATGAATGTGTGTGTGTGTGTGTGTGTGTGTGTGTGTGTGTGTGTGTGTGTGTGTGTGTGTGTGTGTGCTCTTGCCTAGTTCAAACACAGTCTTTATAAAAGAAAGGGGAAATGGCTTACCATCCCAAGAAGTGAAAAAGTTGAAGTATGGACATACAGTATACTAGCGGTCAAATTAATCAGTACATCCATGTGGATAGCAAAAGGATTCATGGTATGTTGATAGACTTATATAGAAATGTCCTTATGAAACCCAACACAGTGCACAATAGATATACACTGATAAAAATCAATAAATAAATGTTTAGAATTTAAAAAAAAACTGCACATAGGGAAATAGCTTAATTTCTTCCCCAGCCAGAGTTTGTCTTCTACTCCAAACTACTTCCCTTTTCCCAACATGACCAGCTCCATTACCACTGTCTGATTTTAAAGAGCCTTGAAATCCTCATCTCATCAAGAAGGTACCAGTCTTTGTCTTCCTGGGTCTTTCCTTTCCTGTTGTCTTTCAGACACAGTGGCTCTGAGATGTTCAAGCAATGGACTAGAGTTTCAGAAGGAGCAGGAAGAAGGGACCGCTAATAGAAAAATGGAGCCATGCATCCGTAGTCACTCTTAACACCTATGCACTCAAAGGAAGTAGCCCTGTCTTCTTAAGGTTCAAACAACAGCTGTCATATGACTGGGTAGCTGTGGCCTTCTAGAGCTAAGGGCAGTCTTTTCCTCATGATAAGGTCTCTGCTCTATGGAATCAATGTCAATTCCCTTCTTACAAGCAACTCCAAATTTCAGAGAGAGGCCACTGAAGCAAGTTTTAAAATACAAGCTAAGTAAATAAAATGGTGGGTAATAGCATTGGAAAGAGAGGGGGAAAGGGTTAAAAGCAAACAGAATCATCAGAGATCATTAAGGACTTCCTCCCAGGGACTCCTAATAGTATCAGAACATAGAATGGCATTCCAAATCTCCAGGCATTGGAGCATCCTGGTAGAATATTGACTTGGGAGAAATGATAATTGGTTTGGAAGACAATTGGTTCCTACTTTAGATTAGAGATTTGGTTACCATGAATCCTTTTGCTATCCACATGGATGTACTGATTAATTTGACCGCTAGTATACTGTTAATAATTGGGAGTTTTGTTGTTTTTACTTTCCTCCTGGTACATAGTAAATATGTGTGTGTGTGTGTGTGTGTGTGTGTGTGTGTGTGTGTGTGTGTGTGTGTGTGTGTGTGTGTAAATCCTGTGTAGTAAATTTGTGTGCATGTGTGTGTGAATAAACATTTTTCTTTAGACTTTTAGAAGGGAAATTGTGGAATAAAAGGGCATTTTAGGTTTTCATTTTTATAGCTCCTGCCTTGTTGCCTTGCAGGTAGGTTTTAACCACTACACATTTTATTGGAGTGAGATTGTTATTTGCCCATGGTCACACTCTGTACATAAACATTGTACATAAATGAAATTGTTCAATAAAATGAAAAACGGAACCTTTTTCTGATGAATAGTAATATCCCCCATTTTATCATTTGTTTGTATCTCTAATTACTACTTAGACTGGTAATCTTTTTTCCCTGTTGTGCTATAGTTGAAACCCAGGGCTTTCTGCACATTGGACCCCCTGCTACTGCGATGTATCCCTGCCCAGATTGATGGCGCCTCTATAGATTTTTTTTTCTCAGCCTTTCATGTTATTATTTCTGGTGTCTTGATATTTGTTTTGATGATTGCTTACTTATTTCTCTTATTTGTTTTTTTTTTCCCTAGTGAGTTGCGTAGCATTTTCTCCTTGAATTCCTAGAACCACTTACTCTTTGCTGGGTGTGTCATACATATTTTACGAAGAATTTTTACTTCTCTTTTGACTCTGCAAAAGTCTTTTGTGGTGTCTTTTGGCATACAGACATTTTTTTCAATTAATACAAAGTAAATGTTTATGAAGGTCACCTCTTTGTTTATAAACTCTAGCTGTGGTTTCTGAACAAGAGCCTTCTAAGATTATACATAGATTTGCATATGTGCCATAGTTTCTTTCTGATACATCTAATAGTTCTATGGCTTTCTTCATACCCAGCTAGTGAGTAACACCTTTAAGCAACTATTGCAGTGAAAAGCATACAAGAACTCAAGGAATACATAGTGTCTAAGGATAGGAAATAATGATACAGGAAAATCAGAGGGCATTTCTGAGCATCATTTGAACTTGTTTAGATAAAGTTCTTGTCTGCAAAGCCAAGGATCTGAGTTCAGTCTCTAGAGCACATGTTAAAAAAAATTTAAGCCAAGTGTGGTGGTGCATGCATGTAATCCCATTGGGGAGGCAGAAATAAGTAGTCCCTGAGGCCCATTGGCCAGACAACCTAATCTACTCTATGAGCCTATGAGCGTTCATACACATACATGCACACACACGTGCCTGCACAGAAACCAAGAATTTTGAGAGAGATTAACTCAGCTCATTTGGGTGATGGTTAAGGTGAAGAAAAGAAAGAACTCAAGTTAGAGTAGATACAGAGAAAAAGGAAGGGAGAAGTCACGAATGGACTTCAGGCTTCTACTTTGGATGTGGAGAGTTAAGTTGTGGTTGGAGAGATGGCCTGGTGGTTAGAACACTGTGCTCTTCCAGAGCAGAGCTTGCTTCCCAGAACCCACACTGGGTAGCTCACAGCCATCTTGAACTCCAGCTTCAGTATGTCCAATGCACTATTCTGGCAACAGTGAGAACCTGCACGCATGTACACGTACGCACACACATGCACATGAATAAATAATAAATATAATTTTTGAAGAGAAAAAGTATGTAGGTAGATTGAAATTCATTGACATTGGAAGTAAGGGAATGAACAGGTGCAGAGAAGAGGGGAAGATGTTGTGGAGGAGGTATGTTACGCTTTAGACGCCTGTATAAAATGCAGCTAGAAATATCTAGAAGGCAGGGTTTTTTGTAGGTCAAAAATAATCACACTGGAGTCAATAACGTATATGAAATGAACCCAAAGACACCAATACAGCACTGGTTCCCATAGGCCAAGAATGAACTGAAAGTCATAGCCCATTCCACAGTGCAGAAAGGAGCCCCACACATGTTACCAAATGCTTACCAGAAAGAGTCATGCACAGTGCATTGCACACTGATAAAACCTCACTACCACAATACAGCCTTTGGACCTTGTAGTGGCTGAAGATGATGATAATTATCTTTAAGGAAAATAGGTTTGTAGCATTCTTTCAATCAGTAAATAAAACCTTTAAAACAAATGAAGTGTCCATACTTCGAAGAAAAAAAATGAGAGTATGGGCAAACAGAACAAAGTCACCATCAAAGGTAATCTAGGAAAAGCTTGGAGTCTGAGTTTCAATAATTTGACCAAAAAGTGTACTGATTAAATCTGACAGAAAAATATATCAAGAGTGATAGAAAGTGATTTAAAGCTGTCATCAGAATAGGACAATGTAGAAATCTGGAAGCAAGACCTGAGGTTGGCCGTTGTGGCCACAGGCTAATGTTTGTAAATAGACATTTATTGAAACACTGTGGTTGCATTCATCCATTTCTCTATTGTCATACCCCTTTTGCAGGGACAATTTCATATACATGGCTCACAAAACCTAAAATGCCTATTATTTGGCAATCTATAAAATAAGCTTACTAACCACTATTAAAGACCAATGAAAATGCCTCAGAAAAGAGAAGAATGTATTTAAAATATGGACAGAATATAGCTAAAGCAATAATGTTAAAAACAGAGTGGAGGAGAGCATAAATTATATACCTATTTTATATCACAGTGCCACTTACAATGCAACCTAAAGTGAAGAAAAACTCTTGACTAATAATTGAGGTTTCTATTCAATGAGCTTTGAAATTTTCTGAGCTTTAGTTTTTTTATGATTAATGTTATTAAATATGGCTGCTATTCTAGGCTAAATGTAAGCCAACATAACATTCTTGGGACTACGGTGGAATCCCAATGATTTGGAGAAGCTATTCCACGGAGACAATTTTGCTACACTGTACATTTGGGCAAGTAGGTAATCAACTTAGTTGTACTAGATAGGCCTCACTGCTATGAGAGCAGACAAAGAATGAAAAATGTTTTCTCAAGTTATAGGAAGCCAGATTCATAACCATCCGTCACTTGCTTGGGCAAGTTACTGATAAACTCTACAGAAAAATAACAAACAGTGTGTCCCTGCATCTTGCATGTTGAAAATGAGATTCTTTCCCTGATGGATGTTAGCAGAGAGGCTTGTAAAAATGCATTTCCAACTGATTAGTTCAGAAGGTGTCAATCTCAAGCAGTTTTATGACCTGCAGACTACATGCCAGATGTACATTTGCTTTTTATAAACTAACAAAGATGAATGACTAAATCTGAGCGTTCCTCTTTGGCAGCTGCACCATATATTGCCTAAGGGAAGACACTGTGAGAGAATTAGGGTGGGGATCAGTTAACCCCTAATTTGCCAGATTAATGGAGATAAAATATAAAACTAGCAAGTACTTTCCCTTGTGACGGAGTGGTTTTAAGTGGGAGTCTACAAGAATATGAAATAGCTGTGTTTAATTACTGTCTGAAGCATGTGTAGTCACAGTCAAAAGCTGCTCGCCAAGAGTACCTATGTGAAGGAGATCATGGAGCATAGGTTTAAAAGTCCCCATAAAAACAACATATGATCATAAGTCACCATTAAGTAGTTAGAATAGGTTTTCAGGGATTGTTTTATTTTGTTTTTGAAGCCAAAAATGGTGTTGAAGCAATAGGCCAAGAGAACTCGGTCTTGAAAACTATCCTTCTATTTCAAGAGAAATGGAGAAAAAAAACCTATCTCTTACATTATTATAATATATCCTTGTGAAGAATAGGGCCACAGCATGGCCTCATCTTTCTTCCACTAGAAATAGCAAGAAATATTTAGGCATTTTTCATCTTTATGGCTTTTTCAGTAGGAAAGAAATATTTTGATAAATTTATATGAGGTTTCAAAGCTCAGAATCATTTGATTATCTCAACACATGGTTTTAGATTTTTGTCACAGAAATAAGCACGCTGCTCAAATAGTTAGCAGCCCATGACCTTCGGAATATGCAACATCTACATAAAAAAAATGCCAGCTGTAAGGAAAAATATGTAATATCTCTCATTAGAAATTCAGACCCATTCATTTACATGTGGATAGAAATTACCACAAACATTTAGGTATGTAAAAAGACACCAACATCAGAAGTGTAAGTCAAGTAGCCCTTAGTAAACACGTTTCCTCCAACTTCTAAGGAAATAATGAAGAGAATTGTAGTTGCTATCTATGGATGCTCTATTCCTTCCAGTTTCAAGGAATTAAGGAAAGTCCAACCCAAATAGACTCACAGTAAAAAGGTATGCCTTAGCTTCTAGAACTAAAAAGCCCAGAAGGTCCAGTGCCTCTTACTGAAAGACTCCAAGGAGGCCGCTATCTATATAACCCGTTGGGTTTTGCTCAAGCTTTGGACTCCACTTCTTCTGGGACTGATGGACTGATTTCCAGACAGGTTTTGTGGTGGCACGAAGATGGTTGGAGCATCCCTGGCTTCATAGCCTTACGTCTTATCCCAGTGGACACTGGGGACAGAGAGTCTCCTCGGGTAATTCCTGAAAGTCACCCTGACACTTTAGGTCCCCAGAAAGCACAATGAAGGAGTGCATGTGCATATGCACATAGTCTGAGAGCTGAAAGAGCTAAAATACTGAAATGAGAATTTAGAGGAAAGGGTGGGAGTGAGAGAAGTAAGCACAATGCATGGACAGAGTGGCTAAGGATTATATCCCCTCCGTCTCTTGTTTCTTACCTTCCCTGTGTTGCTGTTGGCCTCCTCCTGGACAGGAAAGTTAATTTGATTTAAGTCTATTTCTTTTGTAAAAGAATTTAGCACATTTTTATTTGGTGTGTGAGAAGGGAACACATGCTACAGCGGGCTTAGGAACATCAGAGGTCAACATGCAGGAGTTAGTTCTCTCCTTCCCACTAAGTGGGTCTTAGAGGTCAAACTCAGGTCATAAACCTTTGACTGAGTACCCATCTTGCCAACTCATCAACATAGTTACTTCCTTTTGAATGTTTGCCATCAGATAATGAAAGGGCAAACTAAGTATGGTATAAAGCAAATAAATCATTAGGATAAGTTTTTATTTATATAAATAAAACATAAACACCATTTAAATATCTTCACCTGAGTTTTCCATAAGGTCACATTACAGTCTGATACTTGAGTGGAAAGATTTTTAAACTGTCTTGTCAGTTACCCAAGAGCGTTTGGTGTCTTCGAGCAATTTTTTTTAACCTGTTCTCAGAGATACGGTTACCAAGCAGGTCCAGTTTTATGTATTCAACAGGTGAATAAATGGGCTCAAAAGATGATATCATCACATTGATTGACAGCCACTTACATATCACATGGTTGGTGATATGCCTCATACAGAATACATTCATACCTCACTTCATGGCAGAGGTTCATTCTGAGAACTGCATCACCAGACTATTTGATCACTGTGCAGGTATCTGGATGTCTTCCACAAACCTAGACATATAAGGCAGTCAATGCCCTGGGTTAGGGTTAGGGTTACAGTGCCATGAGATATTTGAAGCTTCTGTTGTCATATCATGTCATCACATCATTTAAAATAACCTTTCCATTAATAGGAAGGAATATACTCTAAGGTGATGGCAAATGATACCATGTAACAAATAATAAACTAGCAACAAAATCATCAATTGCCACTATTAAATATTATGTGCTTGATGTTATATTTGTGCAGCCAGATTTATGTGACTGGCTGTGCACTGGGTAAGCATGCAGCATTAGGAGGCAGTATCTCAGGTCTTTCGGCACCACTGACTTACATGATAACAGAAATAACATGTAAGTATCTCGTGGTGCATGACTATAAGCCACCAAGTGCTCCTTTGTAATATTCTTGGAGAAGACACTGGTAACTGTATCCATGCTCCTTTATGTTAGGAAGACCGTATGTCCATGCTTCGTGGCTGACATTTTGTTGTTTTGGGTTTTGTTTTTGTTGTTTCTGTTTTTCAGGACAAGGTTTCTCTGTGTACCCCTGGCTGTCCTAGAACTCTCTCTGTAGAGCAGGCTGGCCACAAACTCAGAGATCCACCTGGCTCTGCCTCCCAAGTGCTAGGATTAAAGGTGTGCACCACCACTGCCCAGCTCTGATTTTTTTTTATACCCTCCATTGTCATGACTAATTCACACTTCCATGGTTTTGTTTTGTTTGTTGTTGTTTTGTTTTAATAATACTGTATGTTAGGGGAAACAAATTAGAATATCCTACTTTAAATTTTTTTAAATGGCTTACTTCCCTCTGGAGCATACTTTCCCCTTCTTAGAAGAATGGGTTCTATGGGAGGCCGATGGCTAACCTCACCCATCTTATGGTAGCTTGTTTATGTTAGCACCTTCCCTCCACGCCCACTTTGCATTATTACCTTTCCTGATCGTTAGAGCTTCAATAGTACCTAACTGTTCTCTGTATGTGCTTAGTATGGGAAGTCTTGGCGCATTTCCCTAAAATATAGAGGGCTCCAATAATTGTGTTTACAACTTGTCCTGATTCCTTCCTACTAATAAGGTGCTCTAATCAGTTAAACCTCACTTGGAATAAATGTTACATCATTACATTCAACCATCCTCAATCTAGATCTTCACTTTCTGTAAAAGCAGATGCAAGTAGTATATCTGTATTTCTCCTGGCTTAAAAAAGGATGCCACATAGAGACCACTGTCCTATATGGAGTGGCAAATCAAGTGACACGGAACAAACCCACCAGTAGGCACGAGGCACTGTGTGCCACGGCACGAGGTGCAGATCCGTCTAACTGGTTCGCTACTGTCTCTGCAGATGGACTCGTTGACTGCATGGACCCTGATTGCTGCCTACAGAGTTCCTGCCAAAATCAGCCCTACTGCCGTGGCTTGCCTGATCCTCAGGATATCATTAGCCAAAGTCTACAGACACCATCTCAGCAAGCTGCCAAGTCCTTCTATGATCGAATCAGTTTCCTGATTGGATCGGATAGCACCCACGTGCTCCCTGGAGAAAGTCCTTTCAATAAGAGGTTAATGCTTGCTTTCCTTATACAGATTCATAAGGGCCTTGAGAACTGTTCTCTGCACTTTCTGTGAAAAGCTGATGAGTGTGTGTTGAGGAAATTGATATATAGATATATAGATATATAGATATATATATATATATAGTTTTTCCTTTTTCGGAAAATTTTTCATCAAACTTCGCATCTCAAGCATTTTTGACACAGTTCACATACTTTGTCAATTTCGGTATCTGAGACATAACAGGACACTCCGTTAAGGAGTCAATAAATCTTCATTTAACCAGTTGATTCTGCAAGCGCTGTTGGAGACATTTCAGAAGGCGCGATGAAAAGACCCCAAAAGGCAAAACAGAAGTGCACTTTTTTTTTCAGCTGAGCTCACTAAATAATATAAATTATGAATTAATGGAATGGAGCTGCTAACGGCATAGCAGTGGCGTTCAGCTGGTGCTACACAGGGCAGAAATGACCTGAAAATCAACCAGTAACTGAAAGCAGGTGTCTCGTGTCTCACTGAGCAAAAGACAATGATTTACACAGAACTCCTGGGTCTGCAGGCATTGAATAGCATTAATGCACGGAGACCCAGGAGCAGATTGAAACTTGCTGCACACATGTTCCTTATTGCCCCCTTAAATCTTGTACTTAGTGATCCCAGCAGATTTACAGATTGCCCCAGAATTAATTGGAAGGTATACTTTTCTTCAAATATGTCATACATATGATCTATGAAAAGAAGCATCATTTATAATTTTTAAAATTCATCTCTTAAATTATTAGTCTTGATAATGCTCCAAAAAGCAGATTGCAACAAATTAAAACTCAGGGTAAGCACCAGGCATTTAAAGAAGTAAATTACACTGAATTAAAAGGAACATTGTCTTGATGTGTTTCAGGTCTGCTTTTTGTGAATAGACTTTGATTGTGTTTGAGAGTGATATTTTATCTTTAGTCTGAATTATCTGTAAATCATGAAGATGTTGGCCTGGGAAGGCAGAGATTCATTCAAACACTTGTGCTTTTTCCACAGCCTCGCGTCTGTCATCAGAGGCCAAGTCCTAACCGCTGATGGAACCCCACTTATTGGCGTCAACGTCTCGTTCTTACATTACTCAGAATACGGATATACTATTACCCGCCAGGATGGAATGTGAGTCAGTCACATAACACAGTCTCTGTTTGAAGTACTTTAAGCATAAGACTGGGCATTCATCCATCACCCATCATGTTTTATTGTCTCTTTTTTTTAATAGAAAAGCAACAACTCTCAGACTGTAAAAACCTGGGACAGTGAGAGAGGCGGAGATCAAGTCATGTACTCATATGCTATAAAAGTTCATTCCCTTATCTGAGGCGTGATATAATATTGTGGTTTTATCGGAGAATGTTTTTTTTGTCTTTGAAGATTCCTGTTGAAATACTGATTGATGACTTGGTGTCTGTAACTGAAGTTCAGATGGTTCCAAAGAATAGAGAGGAAGTTTAGGGAAATGCAAATAGATGAATTGGTGACTAGGAAGGGGGTGTGTGAGTACACTATGTAATTCCCTATGGGGATGGATTTGAAAATATTTAATAAAAATTAGGAAAAAAAAGATTATTTTCTTTATGAATCATCTTAATTTGAAGAGAGTGTTAGCCTTTGTATGGTGGCAACTCACTAAGTTAGTCACTGTAAGGTAACAACTCACCAAATTAGCCACTGAATGGTGGAGCTCACTAAGTTAGTCACTGTATGGTGGCAGCTCACCAAGTTAGTCACTGTATGGTGACAACTCACCAAGTTAGCCACTGAATGCTGGAGCTCACTAAGCTAGTCACCATATGATGGCAGCTCACTAAGTTAGTCACTGTATGGTGCCAACTCACTAAGTCAATCACTGTATGGTGACAACTCACCATGTTAGCCATTGTAGGGTGACAATTCACGAAGTGTACTTCGTCTGTTCTAGGTTTGACTTGGTGGCAAACGGCGGCGCATCTCTGACTTTGGTATTTGAACGCTCCCCATTCCTCACTCAATACCACACTGTGTGGATTCCATGGAATGTCTTTTATGTGATGGATACACTTGTCATGAAGAAAGAAGAGAACGACATTCCCAGCTGTGATCTCAGTGGGTTTGTGAGGCCAAGTCCCATCATTGTGTCATCACCCTTATCCACCTTCTTCAGATCTTCTCCCGAAGACAGCCCTATCATCCCTGAGACACAGGTAAAGATTACAGCTGGCACGATTGTCCACTCACCAGTTACCAAGGGATAGTTTTTGACAGTTGTGGGATTCTAGTGCTTTCCTGTTTCTGTAACACATGGCATGTGTGCTAGAGTAGGAAAATGCCTTAGAAACATTAGCTCTCTAAAGGTATTATCTAAATATAAGTTATGTTTTAAAGTCTAATAATTTGTATTTCATAATGCCTTAGCCTCTATGGGAATAAAATACCTAACTTTTAAAGAAATAGTTATATTAAATGCTCATTTTACCTATTGAAATAGCTATAGATTGTTTCCTTTCCCTGTATACAGATATAACTTTCAAATCTTAAAGGAAGGACATTAGGTACAACAGTAATTAACCTTATGCTAAAATTACAAGTGCAGGCCTGTAATTCCAGCCATCCAGGAGGCTGAGAGAGGAGCATTTTCAGTTCTGGGCTTTCCTGGGCTACAAAATGAATTCAGAGCCACCTTGTGAGACCCTGTCTCAAAATAAAAGATAGACAGGGCTGAAGAGATGGCTCAGCTGCTAAAAGCACTTGCTGTTCTCCCAAAAGACCAGAGTTCAGTTCCCAGCACCCATGTCAGACAGATCCCAGCCACCTATAACTCTGTCCCCAGGGAATCCATCTTCCCCTTCTGGCTTCCCACAGTGCGTCCACACATATGTTAAATGTATACATCTGTAAAACTTTGAAAATAAGTCATTTAAAATACATCAGACATGAATGAAATACTTGTTCTATAGCAGTCACTGTAAATAGGAACCAGTCGTAAACCAACCAGAGTGCTGCCTCTCAGTGAGCTCATCAACCAAAATGACTGAAGAAACCAAACAATTAATATACACCCGCCCACTCCATCCGTACACAATACCAATGAATAAATGTCAAAACGAAAATAATCAAATGGGAAAATAATTTAAATGGAGGAGGGAAGAGGCAGAAGAAAATCCACGCAGGAGAGACTTTGAATTGTTCAGCAGTATGGAACCGAGGGTCGGGCTAAATGGGATCACAAAGTACATAACTGAGCAGAAACAGACATAATGAACAGACTCTTGCTTACTTTATTTCCGTGCCTGTCTGGCCAGAGCTCAGGCAGCAAGTATGCTGAACTATCAAAAAGGGGGGAGAAATAGCAGCAAGGGAGCAGAATAGACGGACATAGGGAGTCAAGTGCAGGATGTCGCTGCTGAGTGTTTGACAGGGTCAGGAGTGGGGCTAGCAGATGATTCGACTGGCGCAAGCCAAGTTAAGGGTGTATTTTCCCATTTTGGCAGGATTTGTATTTCCTAGTAATAAAATGTAACATGGTAATGTTAAATTACATAGGAGAAATGGGTGCTCTCATGAACTAAATTACAGATATTTGTTCCATGGAAATAGGCTAATGATGACAGCAACAATAATCGGTTATTAAAATTAAGAATAACATAATATTTTGAAATAGAGAAGCAACTCCTAGCAGGTCACAGGAAGTGATTACTAATTAATTCCCTTGCAAGTAAGAAAGACTATCAAATGTATGGGAAATTATTTTGAAAATAAATTAAGAGGAAATATATCATGTTTTCTGGGCCACTCAAGAGTCATAGAAATCTTTTCTCCAGACTAATGCATTGGCATTTCATCCTGTCACAATAGAATGAGTTCCCTTTAGGTTATCCAGTCCTCATCCTATTATGCTTTTCTTGGACATAGGGAGGCTTTAAGAAGTTTCTGAGTGAATGGAGTGGGAGGATAAAAATAAAAAATAAACTAGAAAGATTCACTGTGTTCATAAACTGCCTTCCTTAAAATGACTCTTTGACTGAATCCAGTCAGCGTAGTTAGTCAAGACCCCAGTTGTATGACATCGACTTGTTAGAGCTGTGCCTTCGTAGTCTCTTGTCTCTCATCACATCCCTCTTCAAGCCACCTGCTTCACAGACCACAGTGAAAGTTGGTTCAGTCCAGTGCCAGCTTCTAGCTGGTTTACTTATGCACATTGATAGTCATGTCCGGAACACCTGGAGCTTAACTTCAGAAATTAAAATGGGGAGGTAGCAAACTGTGTACACCATTCCTAATTGTGCTGCTTGAGAGACGGAGTGAACACCAAGTCCCTATTCCTAGATTCTTACATCAGGAAAGGCAGTCATTTCAGACTGAATCATTAGTGTATACAGTGATGTAGTCTAACTTTAGGAATATCATCTGATTCATGGTAGAGGAGGTGGTCGGTTTCAAACATAGGTTATTTTGTTTATTTGTTAGGATTTCACATGTGAATACTCTATTTACACCATTTCTGCCCCTCTCTCTTCTCCAACAATTCCTCCTATGCCCCCACTCCTTCTGAAATGTATAAATAAGCCAAATGAGTCTCTTTGACGTTGCTCAGATGTGTGTGTGTTCATGGCTCACTGCTTGGGATTGGATAACTGACCTGGAGAGACTGATTCTACCATTAACTACCCATAGCTCTTCAACTAGGGTTGGGACCAGGTGAGATTTACCCTATCCACCTGGGCATGTAAGCTGGTGGTGGTGGTGTTTTTCAGATCTTGTTTGGCCAGTAACTATATTGTTGAGATTTCATGGGTGCAGTTTCACACACACAAACACACACAGAGTAAACATGTCCTGGTCCTCTGGTTCTTGCTATCTTTCCTATCCATCTGTGATATTCCCCAAGCCTTACATGAATTTTTTGGCATTGGGAACACCATGGTCAGTTGTCCGCTGCAATTTGACCAGTTGTGGATTTTTGTAATAGTATCTGAAGAAAGACGCGTTTTTTGACAGGAGGTGAGATAGGCACCCTTAACAAAGGCAGCCTTGCATGTTACAATATACATGAGATAGATAGATAGATAGATAGATAGATAGATAGATAGATAGATAGATAGATATAGATAGATATAAAGAGCTATTATTAGTCACAAAACTATTAAGAACATTAGTAGAAAGAATCTCTTTAGAAAACTCTTTAAAAGTTTTTATATACTATACAAATGTTTTTTAAATGGTTAGGTAATATTTGGGCATCTGATATTCTTATACCCACCTAAATTTGTTCCCATCCATTGAGCTATTCACATTGACAGCTAAACATAAGGTTAAAAATACATTTCTTGTACAGTAGAGGAATCCTTACATGAATAAAAGTAAATTTTTAAAATCAGAAATCAAAATCAACTTTCTATAGTCAAAAAATATATTTTTTCTTATATGTGCATTTTAGTTACTCTCTGAGAAAAAAATAGCACAGCTTTAAAGCATTAGCTCATATACTATGCAATTAAATATGAGAATATGCTGTTGTTACTTTACATCTCAACATGTGTATGGAATCGACTGCTATTTAACCCAGATGAGTCTGCCTTCCTTGTTATTCCTATCTTTCTCACAGTGACCTGGGTAGGCTAATGATTCCATAGATGTAGGATTAGTCTCTAGGGACCAGCTGATGTCATATCTCTCCGTTCTGAGCTAACCATTGTATGAGTGCCTGCTCTGGTCTCCAAGTGACTGGAATAGTGAGTGAAACTCCTGTGACTGCCATCCAACAGCTGTATGAAGAGTGTGATTAACTCCGGGTAAATGGCAAGAAGCGTTTTGGAGGAGGTCATTAGGCTGGCAGCAGAGCTGTTTATAATTATTGGATAAAATAATGGCTCAGATGTTATCTAGGAATGATGGTGACCCTGCTGTTTCTTGTTTCCTGTGTTTTGCTGGATTCTGTTTGCTGTATCTTCTCAATGTGGGTATACATGATGCCAGTTAGAAGCGTGTGCTTTTTTTCAAACGTAGGTCCTGCATGAAGAAACCACAATTCCAGGAACAGATTTGAGGCTTTCCTACCTGAGTTCCAGAGCCGCCGGGTACAAGTCAGTTCTTAAGATCACCATGACCCAGGCAGTCATACCATTTAACCTCATGAAGGTCCATCTGATGGTAGCTGTGGTTGGGAGACTGTTTCAGAAGTGGTTTCCTGCCTCACCAAACCTGGCCTACACATTTATCTGGGATAAGACAGATGCATATAATCAGAAAGTCTATGGCCTGTCGGAAGCAGTTGGTAAGTTTGGTGGAAATGCCCTGTGCATTGAAAAAGTGAATTCAAGGTCAGAATTATAAAGAAAAATTATCAGGAACCTGTCCATGGCCAGCAGCTGAATAAGCAGATATGGTGGCAGCAAGTTCATCTAGAAAAATCACGGGCTGGTTGTTCTTGATCCTCTCTAGGAAAAGGAAGGTATCTCATTTCTAACCAGAATCATCTTAGAGATTTCAGGGTATTGCGTTCTTTCTCCTTCCTGCTGTTTCCATGTTTTTTGCTTTCCCTGTGGTACCCCCTTCCCCATGTATTTTTCTTCCTTCCGTTGTAACCTGACCTCACTACTTTTTATCATCGTGTTAATGTTTTCTGAATGTGACACTGAGATGATACCAACCGACATGGTGTTTAGCAAAATATCAAACAAAATTTGGATCCAGGCATTGTCTCAGCTCCTCTGGCCAGAGGGCCAGTGGCAGGATGAACTGAAAACATCAAACTGCTTGTTTCACTGAATAACTAGATGGTACCATCAAAGCTTGACATGTCTAGTACAGCTTCAAGCTCCAGCCAGAATATCGGCAACTAAAGAAAAACATGGAGTTTACATTTTCAATTTTACTTAAAATTACATTTTTTGCTCTCCAAAAGTAATATCTAGTTTAGATTTGAATTGTTTTTCATCAATTAGATAGTTACTACTTTTCCCTTTTTTCCTAAAATTTTAAATCCTTGGTTCACTGTAAATGCTGAAAAGTCTTTTCGTTGTGAATTGGAATTAATTTAGTATTAATTTTGCTGTCTATCCCTGATATGCAGAAATACTTACCATAAATATTTTCCATAATGAAAGTTCTTAGGAACTAAACAATTCTGTTTATTTATATAACAAATATTATTTTAGTTGACTTTGTCTAATCACAATTTGCTGCAAATTTACTTGATATGATTTTTAACTAGTTTCTCAATTTGGACTTAATATTGTGTTGGGAACCCCTTGTGAGAGTGATATGGGTGGGAAAGGGGGCTTATCATCTATTAAATCAGTATAAAATAACCTTTGCAGATGGTTGTTTTTTGTCTTTCATATGGTCAAATCTCCTTAAATAAAAACGAACTACTTAATAAATGAGTGGCACAGTGACTCACTCACCTTTAATCCCAGCACTCGGGAGACAGAGGCAAGCAGATCTCTGTGAGTTTGAGGCCAGCCTGGTCTACAGAGCGAGTTCCAGGACAGCCTCCAAAGCAATACAGAGAAACCCTGTCTCAAACAATGAAAAAACAAACAAATAAATAAATAAATGAGTAGTGCTATTATCTCAGAACACAATTGTGAATTTCCCTCCAAATTGTAAGACACATCTTTTTCCTGTGTGGTTGAGAGGATGTGATGTGATTTGTTTTGCTTACAGTGTCAGTTGGATACGAATATGAGTCATGTTTGGACCTGACACTGTGGGAAAAGCGGACTGCTGTTTTGCAAGGCTATGAGTTGGATGCTTCCAACATGGGTGGCTGGACGTTGGATAAGCATCACGTACTAGATGTCCAAAATGGTAAGTGCCTGCCTGCAGTTAACGTTGTCCACCCTTACACAGACCACACTACAGCACGGTTCTATCCTGTGGACACTGTAGGAGTAGAATTAGTCAGAAAAAAAGGGATAAGGAGATAACTTGAGGACCATAAAAGGCCTGGAATTACATAATTCTCTTACTGGATTTTAAATGTCCCTATGTTCGTTTTCACAGTAATTTTCCCATTAGAGCATAAGTTGCTTACTTTGGTGAAATCACTCTGTCTGTGTGAGTATATTCTCCACAAATTCAGTATGAATTTCTAATTGCACACTGAAGCGTGTGTGTCGAAGGTTCCTGTAAGGGATCACCAAAACTGGAGGCAAAGTGAATTAGTTTAAGTAAATATAAAAGCCTGTGTGACTTTACCAATAGATTTCCAGTAGATTTGAGACTCTTAGGCAATTAATCTGCTCCAACTGTGTAGCTGAGTTTTTTTTTTTTCCCAAGCTCTATTTAGTCTTCATTAGGAAAAAACAAACAAAAGAAGCAAAAACCTGTCACTCAAAAATATTGTAGCTTGATTTTGTGACTATTGGCAGAAATATAAATGAATAGTTTCAGGAAAAAGAAACTAAAATACTATTTCTGGCAGTCCTGATAATATGATAATAAATGTCCTCCAAAGAAACACATTTCAGACATCCCAAACCAAAAATACATCATAGCACATGTGGGAATGAATTCTGTTGCCTCTACTCCTTTCTGACATTCTATTTGTGTGTTTGTCCACATGTCAGAGCATCCCAAGGTGCCTTATTTATAAAAGTGGAGCTGTAAGGTAACCAACTCTAACCTGTCTTAAGCCTTCTCATACTGAGAAGTCTCTACTCTCCTATAAATAGCTAGAGATGTCTGTGTTTTCTGAGTCAATCCCTTTTGACTTTTTGGAAGAGTTGGAATGCTGGATGAGACTATTACACAATTGAATGTTCATGGTCTCCAGTCACCTTTGGAGTGATGACTTTGATGTTTGCTCTCCCTTTAAAAATAAGAGTAATGGGGCCAGGCAGTAGGGGCACATGCCTTTAATCATAGCATTCAGGAGACAAAGGCAAGTGGATCTCTGTGGGTTCAAGGCAGCCTGGTCTACACAACTAGTTCCAGGAATGCCGGGGCTACACAGACAAACTCTATCTTGAAAAATCAAAAAAAAAAAAAAACAGTATATCAACTATCTAAATATATTGATTGGGAAGTAGTTTCCAGGTCAGTATTTGAGGAGAGGATGACAGGTAAAGCATGGGTCACTCTGGAAGAAGAATAAAACAGAAGTCCTTCTCACACCTTTCCTGGTTTTGCAACAGTGTTTGGCTCTGTTCCTTCCGATGTGTCCTGGTCATCAGTTTGCAGTCCCAAAGGCTGGGAACAGGGCCCATCTCAGGCACCACACACAGTACATACATTATAAATGCAGGGGTGGTGTCTCCTGGGGGAGCAGCACTTGCCTAGCAGGCAGAGCCCTGGGTTTCACCCAGGTCACCCAATCAGCCAGGCTTGTAGCACACACCTGCCATTCTAGTTCCTGTGACAAGGTGAAGGCAGGAGAACCAGAAGTTGAGGATCATCCTTGGCTACATAGGCAGCTTGAAACTATCTAGAAAACTTTAAAACTTCAAAAGAGAGGAAGAAGGGACTCCTACCCGTGAAGAGCACTCCATATGTTGTCTCGAAGCTTCCCTTGAGTCATCGCTGTTATTTGAAGCGTTGGTAGTCACGGTCTGTGATGTGAGTAATGCTAAGGCGAATCGTGGTCTTTCAAAATGCAGAGACATGTGCCAACCATGCATGTTAATACTCCTGGTTGCATTATTTAAAATTATATTCCACGCATTTTCCACATATTTCCCTATCCCTGCATGAGTCCCTCACAAACAAACATGGGGGAGAACTGTCCTAGGTATGTTTTAGTTATAATGAAAATACAACATAAAATTCATAGCCAGTTAGCGACAGGATTTCTCCAAGGGACTAGAAAACAATAGGATGAGTATAGGCATCAAGCCTCAGCAGGGCCCCTGTAATTCACCACTGTTGGGAATACTTGATTGTAGCATTCCAAAAGATTAGGAAGTATACAGACGTTGTGTAGGGTCACATAATATAAACATATATAAACAAACATATCTAGACCAGAATAATATATAGGAGGTTTTTATTATAATACTAGGTCAGATTTTAAAACTGAACTGCCAAAAATTCTCTTTCAAAAAAAAAAAAAAAAAAAAAAAACTGCTGTCTTATAACATGTTACTTTAAAATGTGAAGAGACCTGAGTCCTACAATGAACTGGTTGCAGTCTACAGTTTTATCCAAGAGCAGTTTGACAAGTGGTGGCTTTCCAAAGTGACACATGTCTAATTGAATGAACAAAGTGATTTGTAACTGTGGCAAACAGGATGAGCTATAGATAAGGAAGAAGAGGAGACACAGACGACCGTTGGTTCAGGCAGCCTTGAACATGCAAATAAATATTGTAATGCTGACAGTTCTGTTGTGTTGTCAGAAAGGAAACTCAAAAAGGCAGTCATTTGAAGTTACAGCACAGGTAACTTCTGATAAAAATTGCAGAACCAACTCTCCAAGGAAATTATACTTCCATAATCGTCAAATAATGTAATCACAGAAAGGAGAAATCTTAGGTTATCACCCTGCCTTCTTTGAATATTCAAGGCAAAAAGCATTTCATTTCTTGTTATGATCCAGACTTATTTAAATTATTTTCTCTTAAATTTGAATAAACCTGTTTTATCATTCCTGATTTCTTCATGTAAATTTGCCATGATTATTACATCACCCAAATAGCAAGGCATTTAAAAACGTAATCACAAAATACACCTAAAATGCACTGAGCTATAAGGGGAATGCAATTATTCTGATCACTTCTTCACTTTCAAATTATCCCAAAGTGGAGGAAAAATCACGTTTTCAAGTTTCTGTCTGGGCTTTCACAAGCTTATTCTTTTACCAGTCTATCTGTTGAGAAGTACAGTCATTAGCTCTGAGAACTACTTTGAAGCAGAGAACACCCAATAAGTACAATATATACAGCTCTAAACCCAAAGTAGCTATCGGTTTATACAGCTAATAACACGTCGAGGCATGTCACAAAATATGCATAAGATGGGAACAACGTGACAAGCAGATCTGCACACGGTAACATTGAAGTGAACCAAGGTGAAGTCTTGATGCAAATCTAGTTTCTTACTAGCAAAATATTGAATATTCCTTTGGGTTCTCAATGAAGGCCATTATGGAGGAGACTGACGTTTTTATCTTTGTAAAGTTGTTGACATTGTCATGTCTTAAAGCAGAGTTCACTTTGAATAGCAAGCTGGCCTTCGGCATCAGTTTTATTGTGTTTGGTATAGGTAGATAGATTTACATACATACATGTATACATATGTATGTATGTATGTATGAATGTACAGCAGATGAATATGAAGCAAGACCCCTTGACAGTATAGTAGAGTCAAAAATAGGCCTCCATAGGACAGAGTATGGCTCAGTGATACATTGCGTGCTTACTATCGTGAGACCTATAAATAACTTTGTTTCCATAAAGTACTTTTTGTAAACTCACGGAAAATTCATAAGAAACTCACATTCCCAAGGTACACTTTTATTAATCAGGTTAATATGTAATATTTTCCACATTGATTAACAATTAGGCAAACTTCATGGTCCCTACAGAATATTATATAGAGCATGGTTCTCAAACTTGGTTGCACATTAAGATCACCTGGAGAGTTTTTAAAAATCTAAACGCTAAGGCTGCACCCAGACCAATTAAATCAGCGTCTCTGGAGGTAAGGATCAGCCATCAGAATTTTTTTATGGCACTCCAGACTATTCCAGTGTGTAGGCAAGATGGGGGCATCACTGTTGTTGAGAATTTGGGTTTCCAGTGACTTCTCTTAGTCCTTTGCCCCTCTCACTAACCTTTCTATTCATAACAGACAGTATTTTTTTTAAATATAACCTATGTAATTTATCATGTAATACCTTAACGTTTCCGGTTCTAAATCAGAAAGACGCTGCATGATTGTGAGGTTTCTAGGGGACATGTATGCCTTTCATTATTCATTTACATCATAATGAAAATGTGCTTCTTCCAGGTATACTTTATAAAGGAAATGGGGAAAATCAGTTCATCTCCCAGCAGCCTCCAGTGGTCAGTAGCATCATGGGCAATGGTCGGAGGCGCAGCATCTCATGCCCAAGTTGCAATGGCCAAGCTGATGGAAACAAACTGCTGGCACCAGTAGCGCTAGCCTGTGGGATCGATGGCAGTCTATATGTAGGGGATTTCAACTATGTTCGACGGATATTCCCTTCTGGGAACGTAACAAGTGTTTTGGAACTAAGGTATGTCTTTCCTCTATTGGGGGCCTTAATCAAAGACAAACATATACTTCAAAATGAAGTTGGATGTGACATGTTGACTTATTTATTTAAACATGCATCCCCACAGTTTAAAACTTACCCTAGGAAGAGCATAGTGTAAAGTTGTCTGATACGGAAAATGTTTTACTCATTCCAGTGATTTTTTTTTCTGTGAACTAACAGGTAAAAGGATAAAACTTTAATTTCTTTAATTTTCCTCAGACTAAGTCACACACAGCACAGAAATTCATCTTTTATTTCACAGTGGTTGAAATGGAGGCCTAAGATGTTTTCTCTGGCATCAAGATGTGATAGTTAATAAGCAAGAATATTGGATGCTCAGTTGGGTTGACCCAATCATTAGCCATAATTTGAATAGTAAAAACAGCATGTCATTGTCTTGCTTTGTTTTAAGTATGATTATCAACCAATTCTGACAGCGGTTTGATAAGCTTTGCCTTACAACATTTATTGTCAGTGTTCTCTTGGCTTAAATTGGAATTTTCCATACAAGTAATTAAAACCCCAATATTGATCTCATTCTATTTAAGAAGCCTTTTCTAACTCTGCTTTTTTTACCTTTCTTTTATCTGCTTCCACCAAGAAATAAAGATTTTAGACATAGGTAAGCATCCTGCCTAAAGGTGATTGCATATTTTCCAATGTCCTTTTTATGTTTCAATGTGACTCTCAGAAATTGTTTTTTAATACCATCATCTTGAGAGGGAACACAGACTCACAGAACATCTAAGGAATTAAAAGTGCATAATTGGACAATTACATAACTTGCTGCAAAATATATTGTGTGATGGGATTTTAGAAATATTTTCAAGTTGGTTCATCAAAAAAAATCTTGTCATGAAGAATTCTAATGTGCAGTTACTGACTTATGTAACCTAAGCCTTATGAAACAGAACAAAATTTCAAACATAGCAAAGCCTACAGAGGTAGTGTTTGACCAGTATCCAGGATAGATCATGTCTTACTGGCCACAAAGCTAATTCGGTTGGGCAAACTATTTAATAAAATTAATCTGAAAATATTGTACTATGGAAATTTTTTAAGTTATATATCTGACCAATATGAACATACTGCTATGGACCCTCACTGAACTTGGGAAAGATCCCTCCTCTATAACATCCTACAGGTTTATCTCTGCATGTTTTTTCTAATTTTCCTAAATTGGAAGAGCTGTTAGATTCAAGAAGTAGTGTTTTGTTGCCATTACTATGCAGGGAAAGACTTTCTTTAAAGGTGAATATAGAGTACTGCCAGCCCCAAGGTTGCTCGTATCCTATTGACAAGTACACTTGCCTGAAGAAGTTACATACAGTAAGAGCCCTGTTAGAACAGTCTTCTCTAACAGCCTTTCTCTTAATGAAAAAAAATATAAGAAAAGCAAGAAGGCTTAGACATGCCACATCTAGTTGGGCCATCTAATGCGATGATATATTTAAAAGGTAGTGTGATATTTTATGTCAGATATCTTAGATGAATGAGTCAATATATCTCACTGGAGCTGTTGTAGAGATTGACAACTAGCAAAGAGTGGAGTCCTCCTAACATAAATAGTCATTGCAGATCAGAGTACCCAGACATGGTCCCAGAACCCTTCCCTAAGATTCTGTATTGACCTTATACTTTCAACTAATGGCCCAGTCACACGCTAAGATTAACACTAAATCTCCCCAGAACACTGAGCATCCTGTTAGAAGCCCCAACAGAATATCAACACTTCTCTGCTTGTTTTCTTGGTAACTATGGAGAAACGAGGAAAGTCAGACAGGTATGCACAGCAGCCCCATATAAATGCTGCAGGCGATGTAGGAAAGACCATGAAAGCCTACCTTTTAACAAGCTGGCCTATTATATACCAGGCATCGGGCCAGATACTTCTTGCATGTTATTAGTGAGCCACACAGTAATCCCTCAGGTTACATATGAGGTAATGGAGGTTGGAAGACATTACATCTCATCCCAAGATACACAGCTAAGAAACTGTAAACAGAGATTTGAACCCCTCTCGTGGGTATGTGCTTTCCACCGTACAATATATATATATATATATATATAATGTTCCCCATGGCTAGGATTCTATAGGGAGAGTTCCTAGAAATGAAAAAATAAATAAATGAATGAATGAATGAATAAATAAATAAAAGCTAGACTTATTTCACAATCATTTTGCAAGTTATTTACAATTATCCTCTCTTAAAAAAAAATCTCTGGGTTTGGAACTTTGTTGATCTGAGTACTGCAGTAGAGCATGAAGTCAATATATACTAACTCATTGCATTTGGCACTGACACTTACTGTAATCCCTCTGCCCTGGTCCTCTGTCAGCTTTCTCTGTCTGTGTGTCATTCTGACCACATTTGATCCTCTACATTTCCTTTCTGTGCCACCCGGGCATAACTATTTGTGTTGTGTATTGATACGCATGGGTGTTAAAACTAACAGTGTTAAATGGTTAGTCCCCATGTGCCAGACACTTTGATGAATAGTAACCTAAGACTAAGCTCTCAGAAACTCACATACAATAGCAAACCAGCCATTTATGTGACTGACTGACATCTGCAGTATTATTTTTTGACACATCCTGTACACAACTGTCCCATGAAAATGGTTCTTGTAGGAAGAGATAGCAACATAGTAAGGAAGGTTCCAGAAAGTGCTGATATTTGAGCTAGATCTAAAAATAAAATCTGTTTACTCAGAACAGCAAGAAGAATGACATTCATGAGATGAAAACACGATAGAGAGTAAACAAATATACTGGGGTCTAAGACAAAGGAAGCAAGATATCCCAGGAGTAATAATACCCACCCAAATAAAGTGGGGATTTGTGTGGGTAACAAAGACGCAGTTTGAAGCCTGTTATGGTCAGCTTGCTTAGGGCTACCTTAAGATCACTAAAAAAAAAACTACTCAGAGAGTGAGGAACTATTTTAGGGTCAGGAACAAATGGCATGTTCAAAGTGGCCTTTTGGAATATGAACATGCTTGGTAAGATCACTTAGAAAGTTAATACACTCGATCATGAGAGGGAGCATATCTAAAAGAGAAGACTTAACAGTGCAGGAAGTCAGCTGACAGGAAGCCAGCCAGTGGAGGGGCTGTACCTCCTGAGAGGTTGAAGCACCTGGATTGCTGCAAGTTTGCAGCCACTCTGGTCTACAGAGTGGGTAGAAAAATGAAAGGCAAAAATGTACAAGGGTTTTGAGCTCCATTCATCAAACAGATAATGATATTGTCAGTGCAGTTCATGATTTAGTGTGTTCAATAACTATCTAAATTGACCTAATGAAAATCAACATACTTACGCTCTTCGGTGTGTCCCCATTTAGCTTCTTAAAAACTGAAGTGATTTCCAAACCTAGTGTGACAAGCCTGTAATCATAGCTACTCAGGACACTGAGTCAGGATTGCACAGTTCAAGGTCAGCCTGGGTAAGAGCCGAAGACCCTCAAAATAAGGGGATAAGAGGCATGCGTGTAGCTCAGCGGTAGACCCCATGTCCAGCATGTGTAAGGCTCATCTCAATCCTGATCACGAGAAGAAAGACATTTCTTACAGGGAGGAAGGGAAGGAAATGGAATTCCTGTCAGAAACTTCTTCCAGTTTGCTAGCCTGACTTTCATTACAGCCTCACTTTTCTGCGTGGCAGAGCAGTTGTGAGCAAATCAAGGACAGGCAACAGGAAGAAAGGAAGTCACAAAATGTGTCTAATTCTACATATAGGAATGGCATTGTCAATTGTAGATGATTTAATCAATGTAGGCTAACTGCTTCTGCTCCTCTTCCTGTATGGCATACACCATAACTTGTCATTAATTATACTAATGGAAGCCATAATAAAAAAATTGGCCAGGAATGTTAAGAGGCAGTCTTATTATTTAAAGATTCAAATATGACACTATTATGCCAAGTTATTAAGTACTGCCAAAAAATTCTGTAAAATAAAATTCCTTAGTTATATTTAGTTATGCTCAGTCATCATTTACTTTTTTTATTTAACTGGCAACACTGATACGATTGTATAATGGGTTTCTGTTTGATATTATATCTCTCCCCCTCTGATGTTTATTACTTTGCTAACAAACCCCTTAATAGATAGCAAGTTTTAGCTCACCCTTGTTCAAATTCCTTAAGTTCCAAACTAAAACCCTTAAGTTAATTCATTAATACCAGCCAAGGGGCATTTAAACATATAGGACTAAAAATAAAATCAACTTTGTGAATTTTATATTACCAATTAAAGGATCAAAGAAAATCTCTATCACAAGTCTTATGAGATTGAATTAATTAAATTTTTGATATAAAATTATCAAAACTTGAGTCAGCATTTCTTCCTGATTTACTAGAAAGACCATCTCCCAGGTCTCCATTTGAAATCATCTAAACAGTCTTTGGGTTACCAGAAAAGAGGCAGTTTTGCTTTTATACATAAATAGAATTTGTTATGCTTCTTCTAATGCTTTGTGCTGTGAGAGCTGCGGCACAGTTTCCAAGTGAAAAGATAACAAGTGTTAATAGCGTGCATTTTCTGTGCCGTTCTCTGCAAGTGTTTCTCTTGTCTCCGAAGGCTGAATGATGAGAAAGTAAATGAGTGTAACCAGCCCGCACTTGCCCCTGGGTCTGTGTCCAATCGGCAAGACTCTAGGGAAGATGTCTTGATAACTGGCATCTAGGTCATCCTCAATGAGTAAGAATCAAGGTGCAGTATACAGCAGATGTTGGCTGGAGCTCACCTCCTGGCTCTTTGCAGCTGTTAGGCACGGCTGTTATTTTTAAACCCTTCTGAAACAGCAAAATCTCAGCCAATCCCACAGAAATGCTCTGTGTTTCTATTGTTGAACACAGATTTCCCCAAAACACAGCCTTTGTAAATCCCTGTGCCCTGAGGCCAACCACAGATCCGGTCCAGGCATCGTGGCCTCCAATCACACCCTGGATGCGCTTCTCATCTGAAGCCCACTGCCTCTATGTACCAACACACTAGCCCCCTCAGTGACCTTTGGGACAATAGAAAGCAGGTTCTAATGCACCCTGTCAGGGAATTCCTCAGGCTTAAAATTCCATGATCTTTAATCAAACTCCAGTTGTGTATGTGATGTAGAAGTCCTCTGTCACCTGCCTGTCAACTTAAAACTTTCCACACTCACTTTTGTCCTAGTTTTTTGCTTTGTTTTGTCTTGTTTTATTTTGGGAGGTGGGGTGGAGGGTAGTGTCCTTTAATTTTATTTTTAGAATTTCAAATTAGATGTATTCCCATCATTTCAACTCCTTCTGCTTGCCATTCCTGTGTCCCCTCAAATTTGACTTCTTTATTACTGTTATGTGTGCCTGTCTGTGTGTGTGTGTGTGTGTGTGTGTGTGTGTGTGTGTGTGTGTGTGTGTGTGTGTGTGTGTGTGTGTGTCCTATTGAGTCCATATAGTGTGGCTCATATGTGAATGTGTTTAGGGCCAACCACTTTATTGTATAGCAAGCACTTTACCCTCTGGCCGCCCCCTCCAGCCCTGGGGCCAACCACTTAAAATTGGATAGCCTATCAGAGAGCTCATCCCTGAAGAAAACTGATATATTCATTCTCTCTCCCTCTCCATTTCCCCCCTCTCCCTCTGTCTGTCTCTGCCTTCCTCTCCCTCTCTCTCTCTCTCTGTCTCTCTCTGTCTCTCACTCTTGTCTCTCTGTGTGTGTCTCTGTCTCTCTTTCCCATCAACTCTTCATCTAGGACCTTGTAAAATTTCCCCCATCCATGTTGGCATGTCAACTGATGGTACCATTTTTGTCCCATTTTAGCTCTATAGAGATGCTTCCCACCTGTGTGAAGCCAGGGTCCAAGGAGTGGCTGTCCTTTCTTTCACATTGTTCTGGACAGTAGAATTATGTGTGTAATGAGACGTTTCCTTCCTTAGATTTTGTGAAGCTGTGCTGTTGATTTGGAAGTGACTGTGTCTTCAAGACACTGATGCAAACAGTAATCCCAGCACAGCAGACGTAGAGGCAGGTGGACAATGAGTTTGCAGCCAGGCTAGACTACTTGTGAGCTCAAGGCCAGCCTAGGTCATATGATGAGATCTATAACAGGCAGAGTGGTCCTCACCTCTTTCCTATAGGTGTACAAATAACAAGAGAAAAATGTCATAACCAACCAAAAAGCTGTTCACAGTTGTCATATACTCAGGGAGATAGGAAAGACTAGAGAAGTCTCTCCAATGGCACACCTTTTAAATAAACCCAACCTGATTGACCTCATACTTGGTAAATAACTGTGCATAGCTGAAAGGCCAGCTCTCAGACTGTTGGTAGAAATGTGTTCACAACTGTACCATTGCTCTCAAAGGAAAATGGTGTCATCACATTTATCATGGTCACTTGGCTATTTATTACGAATCAGACTTCTGAGATGTTCTTATTCTCTCAATTGATTCTGAGTCCTTCAGAAAACTGTTTATCCTTAAAATCTTCATGTATTCAAGGCCTCTTGGTCTAACCTGACTCTTCTTGCTAAAATATATCAAAGGCTGAAAAGAGACCTAAAGACTGAAAAGGTTAGGACTGTTGTGTGACTGGCCTCACAGCCATAGACCCCTCTTGCACTCCAAAGTCCCCTACTGACTACATGATCGGCTCTGCTCCCCCACCAATGTGAGACACTAGTAGAAACTATGAAGTTATTGTAACAAAAGCCCCTCACATGGAAGTACACACATTCACCACCGACACAAAACATGACATTAGAGTTGGTACTGTAAGACTGCTCGCTATAATGCAAGAAGACCTGGGTTCAAAACTCCGGCACCCACATGAAGGCTGGACACATTTGCACGTGCCTGTAACTCCAGCACTGGAAGCAGAGGCAGGTGCATTCCAGGTCCTCTCTGATCAGCTATTTTAGCTGATTTTACAAACTTAGGATTCAGTGAGAACCTCTATCTCAAAAAATAAGCACAGGGTCCATAGAGGAAGACCAGACATCAACCTTTGGCCTATACACACATATACCACACACACTCACGCACAAAAAATTAAATATAAATTAAAAAGGACATTAAAGATTAAGAATTGTTTCATTATAGTGTAACATAATTAGCATTAAAATTTTGCTATATCATTATAGTTAAAATGTTCATGTTAGGCTTATACTACATTTTTTGGGGAGTGTAATAGAATTAAATCATACCCTCCCTTCCTTTTCACCTCCAAATTCCTATGAATTCACCCTTTGCTCTCTTTCAAATCCATGGCCTCTTTTTCTTAATTGTTGTTGTTGTTTTTGGTGGTGGTGAGTGTGTGTGTGTGTGTGTGTGTGTGTGTGTGTGTGTGTGTGTGTATGTGTGTGTAAGACTGTTGATCCTGATCTCAGGATTCCTGTTTCCTTGAGTTCTTTATGTAGGGCTGAGGCTTCATGAGCCTTCCCCCTTCTATGTCAGCATGTCATCCTTGTGCAGGTCATGTTTAGGCGGCCATGGTGATTCATGTGTGTAGCATATCTAACATTTCTAGGAGACGCAATCTCACAGATGTTCACTAAACAAACATATGACTTTTAATGTATTTGATCATAAAGAGATGGAAGGAATAGAGAAGTGGGGTGAGGGGGGGGAAAGGAGAATATAAAGCCAAGTATGTCATCAAAAGACACATTATTTAATGGATTCTGTCTTTGCCATCTTCATTGAAACAAATCACTTAAACTACTTTTGCCTTTTCCAGAAGACTATATTTGCACATGGTCTAAAAGTCATACTCCTAGGAAAGTAGTGTTCAGAGATTGCCTTCCACATTTAAATAGATAATCTCATTTTACCCCCATAGTTCTGAACAGACATTGTCCCAGTACCATCTGCTTTTCTAGACTTCTATAGAGCAACTACCAATGAACATAATGCTACATTCTTGGGCAGGAGGATATTGTTTGTGAGATTCTATAGCAAAAGCAAAGCGATGATTCCTGACAGTAATGAAGACATTGGTCATGTGTTAAGTCCATGGAGAATGTGCTGGAGAGGTCTTTCCACAGAATAAACTTCATCTGTCTGCCGGGGCAAACATAAATAAATAAATAAATAAATAAATAAATAAATAAATAAACAAACAGAGAACTTGCTAGTTTATTTTAGGCTAGAGCATATTGCCTCTAAGGGTAATTATTTTTAAGAATGACTGTTGATGGGGACTGGAGAGATGGCTCCACAATTAAGAGCACGCCTTGTTCTTCCAGAGGACCCATGTTTGATTCCTCACCCTCATGGAAGCTCCAAAGGCCCAAACTCCAGCTCCAGGGGATCTGATGCCCTCTCCTGGCGACCATTGTCACCAGCATGCACACGTACAGGCATATACAGGCAAAACATCCATACATGCAAAATGTGAAAAAAAAATAAAAATAAAATAATAAAATAAAGAATAATGACTGACAAGTGGTTAAGTCCTCAACACCAAACCAGAAAGAAAAATATCACAGTCTTAAAAATATCTCATCTCAGAGACTTGGTACCTTGGATCACAGTCCCTTAAGCCATTATCACTTAGCCTGTTCTTTGCCCAGCCTTTGACAGTGTGTTGCAGCTTATAAGCACTTTCTCCTGATGTGTTTTATTTCACTTTTCATTTCCCTCTGTGTGTGAGGATTAGCTCTCTCCTAATATTCCCATGTGAATCTTTCTACAGTAGCAACCCGGCTCACAGGTACTACCTGGCTACGGATCCTGTCACAGGAGATTTGTACGTTTCTGATACCAACACCCGCAGGATTTATCGCCCCAAATCACTCACAGGAGCAAAAGACTTGACTAAAAATGCTGAAGTGGTTGCGGGGACCGGGGAACAATGCCTTCCTTTTGACGAAGCCAGGTGTGGGGATGGAGGGAAGGCTGTGGAAGCAACTCTCATGAGTCCCAAAGGTACAGGCAATTATCAATTTAAGCTTTTTGTTTGACTTTATTTTCTTAATAAAGGTAGAAAATTCCATCTGATTTATGATTGTGTTTAATGCTGATAAACATTATTGTTTTATCTTCAACTATGTATCTGGAAAGCTGTTAGCACATCTAC
Organism: Cricetulus griseus; assembly: GCF_003668045.3. NCBI lineage: Eukaryota > Metazoa > Chordata > Mammalia > Rodentia > Cricetidae > Cricetulus > Cricetulus griseus. The sequence goes on from NW_023276807.1 coordinate 38,477,710, forward strand.
TGTCAGGAAACAGCTAGATGCCAAGTTGATTTTTACAGTAGATACAAGGTTCTTGACTTTTTAAAAACAAAAGTCATCATACTGGGGTTTTTTCCCCAACTTTTCCAAGACTGAAGCCACCACTCTATATTATTCGGGTCATGTCCTATTAAACTTCAGATTCCTTCATTGTCCTGGAATTTCCTTGTCATGAATGAGTCCCAGGCCTCTTTAAAAGCATCACTAAGCAACCCTATTAGCTCTCACCCACTTCAGAGCTGTTCAACTTTTGTCTCTATGCCATGGGAAAATCTGCTGGCTATGAGGAATTTGGGGAGGTAACGGGCTAAAATTCTATGTGATAAAAGCTTTTAAGGAGTCAAGATTGACTCCTTACTCAAGCTTTCTGCCATCCATTACAATGGGTTTGGGTTTGGAAACTTTTTTTTTTATTTTCATTATAACTAGTGAGATTCTGTGAGCAAGGGCTGGAAAAAAATATTTGCTGTACTGAATTATTCATAATGGCAAATTTCATTGTAACAAGGTCAGCTAAATACTAACCTCTACTCAGATCTGCCTTTGTTGGAAGAATGTCGTGACCATAAGTCGGCTCTAACAGAATCTGAGCCTGTCTCTATAATGTATGGCCTACATTGGAGCTATAAATGTTATTTTGTGTTGGAAGCATACAAGTACTGTGCCTAAGTGGTTCATACATGGGAGAGAGATTCTTAGAGATTTGGGTTCTTTGTTGTGTTTCTCTATTTACATAAATGTACTTGAACTGTAAATGCCTGTGCGTGACTTTTTTTTTTTTTCCTTTTCTTAAGATTTTACAATCAGCAATCTTTTTTGGTTGGTTGTTTGGTTTTTAGTTTTGGGGTTTGGGGTTTTTGGAGACAAGGTTTCTCTCTGTAGCTCTGGCTGTCCTGGAACTCACTCTGTAGGCCAGGCTGGCCTCAAACTCAGATCCACCTGCCTCTGCCTCCCAAGTGCTAGGATTAAAGGCGTGTGCTGCCATGCCAGGCTTTACAATCTGCAGTCTTACCTGCTACCTACCACCCACTTTATGCCAAGGCTAAGTTTTGAATTTGTCATTGGGCCTAAGGATTCAATAAAAATTCATCATTTTATCTTAAAATGGTAACACTTACTTCTCTTGGATAAAGGAATGGCGATTGATAAGAACGGACTGATCTACTTTGTTGATGGAACCATGATCAGAAAGGTTGATCAAAATGGAATCATATCAACTCTCTTGGGGTCCAATGACCTGACGTCAGCCAGACCTTTAACCTGTGACACCAGCATGCACATCAGCCAGGTACCGTAGATAGTAAGCCAAGCTGTTCATCTTGCTTCCGAGTGATTTCCATGTCAGTAACTGGTGATGGCACCATGTTAAATTGCATCTGTCAGGCGTGGCAGTGGTTACGATACAACTGTTCTGTTTAAGTGTGCATCAGGAGCTACTAAAAGTTATATTCTTGTGTAATTCTGCATTTGATGAATTAGGTGAAATACAGCACAATTATCGCTAAGAAATGCTAAGCGTGTGTAATAAAATTCCACTAAAGTAACAGCATGCCGACACTCCAAAAAGAACAAAACAGCTTAAGTCCCTAATCTTTTGATTGCATAGGCTCCTTGAGCACAAGAAAAAAACACACTCCGATTAGTCCCAAGGGGCTTATATTTAGAATTAGGAACTTAACTATTGGCCTGATTGAAAACACAATAGAATACTAATGTATTCATAACCTAGGAAGCCCTGGCATTTGGCTGTTATTACTACTACAAGGAGCACATGTGTTCATACCTCAGCGATATCTGTTGACTCACTTCGTAGCAGTTCATTTTCTGTTTGGCTGTAACCAGCAAATCTTTGCATGCACTGCATTTTTAAATAAGATGTTATTTCCTACATCCATCTCCACTCAAAAATTATAGCTTTGTTTTACCACCATTATGAGGGGGGCAGATTTTTTAAAAACAGTTTATCAAATTAAGGTTAATTTCCCTGAATGGTCTAATTTACTCTTCTAGCAAATTAACTGCACTGTAGTAACTGACTAACCAGGTCATTTCTTTCTTTATTAAGGTACGTCTGGAATGGCCTACTGACCTTGCCATTAACCCCATGGACAACTCCATTTATGTCCTGGATAATAATGTAGTTTTACAGATCACTGAAAACCGTCAAGTTCGCATCGCTGCTGGACGGCCCATGCATTGCCAGGTCCCTGGAGTGGAATACCCAGTGGGGAAGCATGCAGTGCAGACCACACTGGAGTCAGCTACTGCCATTGCTGTGTCCTATAGTGGGGTCCTTTACATTACCGAAACTGATGAAAAGAAAATTAACCGAATAAGGCAGGTCACAACAGATGGAGAAATCTCCTTAGTGGCTGGAATACCTTCAGAGTGTGACTGTAAAAATGATGCCAACTGTGACTGCTATCAGAGTGGAGATGGCTATGCCAAAGACGCCAAACTGAATGCACCGTCCTCCCTAGCTGCCTCTCCAGATGGTACGCTGTATATTGCAGATCTGGGAAATATTCGGATCCGGGCCGTGTCAAAGAATAAGCCTTTACTTAACTCTATGAACTTTTATGAAGTTGCCTCTCCAACTGATCAAGAACTCTATATCTTTGACATCAATGGCACTCACCAGTACACTGTGAGCTTAGTCACAGGTGACTACCTGTATAATTTTAGCTACAGCAACGACAACGATATCACTGCTGTAACAGACAGCAATGGCAATACACTTCGAATAAGAAGGGATCCGAATAGGATGCCAGTCCGGGTGGTGTCTCCGGATAACCAAGTGATATGGCTAACCATAGGCACCAATGGATGTCTAAAAAGCATGACTGCTCAAGGACTAGAACTAGTTTTGTTTACTTACCACGGCAACAGTGGACTTTTAGCCACCAAAAGTGATGAAACTGGATGGACAACATTTTTTGAGTAAGTATAAGAAAATTTTACTCTAGCTATAAAATGCTGATAACATAATAGAGTCTATAATAATACATGCTTAAGTTCTGAAGGATACTGTATTACTGAGGTTCTAAAGTTTCTATAATTTTTTATCTCTTTTTTAAAAAATACAAAATTATGAAAATTGGATGCAGAACCTTAGAATAGATCCATACATGTGAAAGTCCTCAGAGATTACATTTCATTTGGCTCTACGGTAAATTTACCTCTCCTTAGGAACTGACATTTTGCTCCTAGTACACTTAGCAGATTAGTGACAAACCTTTCAAAGAACAACCTTAGCTTTAGTTTTAGTCCTAAACCCTCTGGGTTTGGATTTGCCTGGTTGATAAAGCCGACTGTGGTGGGAGCTTTCATCGAAGAACTTGGAAAATCGTTCACAATGAACTTGGCTGGTTACCTCAGTACCTCGAGTGTTATTCCTATCAAATAGAGGGCTTAGCTTTTCACCGTCAGTTATTGGAGAAGATAAACCACACTTTAAAGGACTTTACCACCAAATGCAAATCAGGACGTTGGCTGCTGTTGGAAAGCATATGAGGTTAGGAGGCTTCTGAAGCCAGGGCATTTGTGTGGAGAAGTGGCCCAGGTGATATGCTCTCCGGGCACATTTTGTGAGGTCAGTGAGAGAGAAATGAAAATTAGCTGTTGTATATTTTATGGTGTGTGTACTTTACAGTGAGCGCCTGTGTAAAATCATTTCCGATTGCTTGTTCACTTGACAAACATCACACAAGCTACCAAGGGGAAATTAGGTGCACCAAGATGACATGTTGACAAATGCAAACTAATCCTTAGGATAGATATTTTGAGTCCTTTCGTGTCATTTCTCACAGAGATAGGCTGAAGCAGAAGGATTCTTCTCCAAGAGCACATCTCTAAAATATCAGTAAATTTTAGAAAAAGTCATTCAGTACACAAATATTTTCTGTACAACTTCTCTGGAACGGATAGCACACAGAACACTTAGTGCCCCTGTAGTTCGAATGGCTTTCCTTTTTTGACAGGTTCCCTTTTAATAAAATGAACGTTCCCCCAGCAGCATGATTTTGTCAGAGGAACAAACCTTTACAATTGAATTACATTAAAATTCTGTACTTAGCATTCCTTTCCCTCATTTCAGGATCGCAATAGGAAAGGAATAAATTGGGAGTTAATGGAAGGCGCTTCCTTTGCAGCGCTTTCAAAGTGATAGCAGGCTGTGTTGCCAAAGAGGGAGAAGGCACAGAGAGAAAGTGCAGCCATCAGATAGGCCGAGGCAGGAGAGCAGTCCTCATTAGGAGATCTTCAGCAATGGTGGTGCCTCCGGTAGGGTTCCGCTTTAGTTGAAAGCAGGGAGAGAAAAGAGAGGCTAAGTTTCCGGTACCATCTTAAGACTCGAGCTCTGCTCTGTGGGCCATTTTTGAACATGTCCTTGTTCAGTCCAGAAACTGACACTGCACAGTTCTCTATGTGGTGACTACCAACTGACAAACTGGAAGCCAACAGAATGGTTTACTGAGGACCCCCAAATTCACTCAAGCCTGGGAAATCAGAGAAACAGGCTCACTCTATCAGTGGGGTAGATGTGGTACCATTTAAACGTGTTTGGATGTTTTTTTAGAGAAATGATAATGACACAAAAATTATATACTCCTCTATAATATATGATATATAATATATATATATAATATATATATATATATGCACACACACGCACAAGCACTGTCAGGAATCGAGGGGTTGATTGGCAAATCAGTCTTGTGAATATAATGGAAAAGCATTGTTCTTGGAAGTCTCAGTTGTGTGTTCACCACTACAGGCTCATCACATGTCACATTTGTGTAGCCATTAGAAGGTGCAGCTAAGAGAAATGACAGCAAAGGTAACTATTTGCAAAACCATTTAACACACATACAAAGTCTCTTGGGTATATTTTAAGAGGTTATTAGACCAAACAGTATATGCAAATTACTTTTCTAATAAAATTAACAGAAGTATTCATTTAAAAAAAAAAACAGTAACACATGTGTATAATCCCAGCACTTGGGAGGATGAGACAGGCTGTGGACCAAGAGTCTGAGGCCAGCCTGGATAACACAGTGGGTTAAAAGCCAGAATGAACTATATAGGCAAACCTCATCTCAATGTTTTAATTTTTTAAAAGTTATGTATTGTTTATTTTCCTCTACATATTTTCAGCAAAAATATAATTCTAAAAGTTGCCAAGAATCATGTATGCTGTTTGAAAAGGTACTGAAAAGTAGAACAACTAGCCTAAGGAATTCAGAACTGCCAGGTCTGAGTGAGATGGTTTTTATTGTTGTTATTCTGTGTGTGCTGGTGAAAGGGGCCACTTCTTCCAAGGGTCAGAACCTCTAAAGCCCCCGTTCTGAGGCTCGGGCACACAAAGCAGAGGGCTTGTCCTCTTGGGGGCAAGACCCATTCTCATAGACCATCACGTTTGTCTGTGATCCTTGAAGGTGAGAAATGGGCAAAACTAGCCCCTACTTCCGCTCCCAGTAGCCTTGACCACAATGTCTGCTTACTGTATCCTGACCTTCGTAAATGATTGCTGTGAGTGACCTCGTGTGTAGGATGGGACCTCTGAGTCCCTGCAATTCGTTTTCAGACTTCTGGGACCTTTCTCAGCCCATCTCTAGGCTGTCATGGCCAAGCCACTGGAGGAACCATATGCTCTGTCCCCTCTGATCCAACCAGGGAAACAAGCATGCACTCTTTATGAATTACCCAGTTAGGAATGGTTGAAACCCAGCTGTGTCCATCGCTGACTCCGACATTGACCTTGGCTATCTGCTAGCTGTTAGTCACTTAGCCAGTATTAACCACCCTCCAACCTTGCAGGAGCCTCAAGTGCTGTTCATCATGCTAAACTCTCTCGTTCCTCTCATCTACGTGATTGGCTGGTGGCTTTTCCTTGGCAGGGTTAGCGCTATCCCAGCCAAGGTGGAGCTAAAGTCTCTTACTGTTGCATCACATTTAGCTGCTTGTCTGTAGCATAGTCTGGGATGTCCTCTTCTTGTTAGCAGCCATCCTTACTTACCATTTAGTCTGTCACAGTTAGCCACGTTGGGAGCAAGGATATATGAAAGAACAATAGTGCCTGTCCTACATGCGTTCCTCAAGGGACTCAGGGAGCCAGCCAGCCTGCAATTACTAGCCCAGATCCAGTGTCCCTCCTCATCTTTCTAGCTTGCTACTGGTTTCTTACTCATCTTCCTTGTTGTCTCAGTCTTGGCCATGTTAACCCTTCATCTTCCTCCTGACACCAGCCTGTGTTCCAACTGTAAATACATATGATCTACTAGGCAGTTTTCATCCCAGACCCTTTCCCCTTGCTGCCTACAAAGAGCTGGCTGCTTGGGCCCCCCTGTGATTTTGTAGTTTAGGTGAACTGATGTCCTGGTAATATTCAGTCTCATGTTTTTATAGTCCTGTGTGTCTAATTCAGACACAGAAGGACACGTGAGAAGTTTGTAAATAAGGGATTTGATGACTTTGACGGTGGTCAGGGTTTTAACAAAACCACAAGGAGATTTTAACAGGACAAAAAAATCATCCCTAACTGAGAAACACCTGTTTTCTGTGACTTTCACCACACCAGTCCTTTAAGCCGGTACATGGTCTGTAATCATATTTTGGCATACATACCTTATGTAAGAAACAGCAGTTTTCAGTCCAAATCCCCACTTGTTTATGGCCAGATTCTCAGCTAGCCTGGTATGTGAACGGGTTTGAAATTAAAGCTTTTATCAAGTAGAAACAGATGGAAGACCTGGAATCAATCAATTTGCCTACTGTAAAAACATGGTTACCATAGTTCCCGCCAAAGACATTTTAAAGGAGAACAAGTTCAAATTACTTACCTTGAGTGTTTTCGTTTTATCATCTTTTTTGTTGGTGGTACAAACTTTAGTCTTCCATTAGCATTTTTGCAATACTGGTGTGAGTACAAATAAAATGGGAAAATATTTTTTTTTGTAATGCAAGCTGTTGTCTCCATGGCTCCCACAACTCATGGAATGTTGCTATGCACACACGGCCCTCCTCGTAGCTTTTCGTTGAAGAAAGATTGGAGGCAGATGTCTATGATGTAGTCGGGTGAATATTGCATTTGTTGAGCAGAGTCTAATGAAACCTATTGCTGGCTCTCCCCAAAGCTCCTTTTGAAATAAAACACTATATAAATGATCTTTTGCTTTCTGGGATAGTTCAAACCCCTGCACCAATACGGAAAATGTCAATATTTCCCATTTTTCTTGTCCATCTTTTGATGATTATCAATAGTAATTGTTCTCCTTTTCTCCTTTTCTTCATAAAATAAGAACTTCTTCAGTTGATCTTGTTGTTCAAATAATTGAATGAGAAAACTAAAGACTTCATGTTGATATCATTTTATTCTGAAATACTGCTTTTAAGGATCTAGGGCAGCAAGAACTGTGTATATAGCCGGTTGTGGTGACATACCATCATAATCCCATTGATCAGGAGGCAGAGGTAGGAGAATTAGGAGTCTGAGGTACACCATCAAAAGTTCAAGAGAAGTACATAGTAAGGCCCTGTCTCCCAAATGCGAGGGTTAGGGATAAACTGGTTCAAAGATTGCTTGCCAAACAATGATAGGCTGTGGAATCCTTGTCTGCATAACAGAAAGCAATTGAAAATTGAAAAGAAAGCTCTCCTCCAACTGAGCAGATGCCCAAAGGAACGAAGGCCAAGTGGAAGAAAGTGGTTCCTCCCCTACCATTGTGAAGAGACAGGAAGCCAAAAGTTAGGAATCTTCTGTTAGAGAAAAGGCCTAGGGAGGGCTGGAAAGTTGGCTCAGAGGTTAAGAGCACTGGCTGCTCCTCCAGAGGTCCAGAGTTCAATTCTCAGCAACCACATGGTGGCTCACAACCACCTATAATCAGATCTGGTACCCTCTTTGGGCATGCAGGCAGAACACATACACAATAAATAAATCATTAAAAAAAAAAAGGGCCTAGGGACTTTGGCACTGAACAGGACATCCAACCCAGAAGAGAGCTTTGTCAAATGTCCCTGATACATCAAGCTTCAGCAGCAAAGGCCATCTTCTAGAAGCGACTAAAAGCACCTCCTGCCAATAACCAAGGCCTGGGCCAGCAAAACAGCTACTCAGCACCTTAAGCTTGCCCACAGCTACAGGCCACAGACAAAGCAAGTGAAGAAGCAAGGCTACTGGCGGGTGTTGAGAAGAAGGCTGCTGGATAAGGGCACGTCCCCACTAAGAAACCTCCCGTCTGGGGTTGGAGAGATAGTTCAGAGGTTAAGAGCACTGGCTGGGCTGCTCTTCCAGAGGTCCTGAGTTCAATTCCAGCAACCACATGGTAGCTCAAACCATCTATAATGAGATCTGGCACCAGAATATATATATCTTTAAAAAGGAAGGAAGGAAGGAAGAGAGAGAGAGAGAGAGAGAGAGAGAGAGAGAGAGAGAGAGAGAGAGAGAGAGAAACCTCCTGTCCTTTAACCAGAGTCAATACAGTCACTACCTCCATGGAGAACAAGAAGGCTCAGCAGGGGTGATAGCCCACAACACAGACCCCATTGAGCAATTGTTCTTCCTTCTTTTTTTTTTTAAGAAGCTGTTTGTCATTCTTTGTTTTAGAGATTACAACACATACAAGTGAATTTTTTCAAAATACAACACATTTCTTCTTCTACTATAGTCATAAAAATCAATTCCTCTGTAAATAGTACTGAAAAATCAACTAAAATGAGTTAAAATTTACAAAGAGTTGTTGGGTTTCAATCAAGATTATTAATTGTTCTTCCTTCTTACCCTGTGTCATAAGATGGGGGTCCCCTACTGCCTCACAGGAGGAAAGCCAGGCTGTGGCAGCTGGTGCACAGAATACAGGCACCACTGTTGCCTTCACGAAGGTTGACTCAGAAGACAAGGGTGCTCTGCCTAAGCTGATGGAAGCTGTCAGGCCAATTACAACAACAGATACATTGAGATCCACCGTCACTGGGGAGGCAGTGTGTTGGGTCCAAAATCCTGTGACTCCCCTTGCACAGCTGGAAAAGGCCAAAAAGGGCAAAGGCCAAACAACTCGCCACTAAGCTAGACACAATGTTAAGTTTTCTGTACATAAATATAATTACAAAATTATCCTCCAGAAAAGGAAATTAAAAATAAAGCAAGCATTTTTCCATGCCAGTGTTGTACTAGTTACCAGAGAGGATTGGGGGTTGGGGTTGGAGAATGATTCCCTTCTTAAAGCTCTTATCAGCCACCAATAAGATAAGTAAGTCTCTAACTTAGGATACATAGGTGATTTCCTAAGCAGAAGAGACTTCGTTTCCAAAACTAGACTTGTAGCAGTTTCTCTGATGCTGGTGGTTGTTCTGTCCCTATTGTAATTCTTTTAAAAAGTAGCTGCTATTTTCAGATATACCACTAGGATACAGCATCCAAAGGCTTTCACTCAGCTCTGATATCTCAGGGATTGAATAATTATCTCTAAGTGGTTGTCTATGACCCCCTCCTGACTTTCTGGACAGCAGAAAGAAGGCCCACTGTGTAACTGTGAAGGTCCACTGTGTGACTGTGAAGAAAGCCCACTATGTGACTGTGATCCACTGTATGAGTGTGAAGGCCCATTGTGTGACTATTCTCTAATAAACCTAGTTACATGGTTTTGTTTTGGGGTTGCTTTTGGGTTTTGTGGTTGCTGTTTTTCAGACAGGGTCATTCTCTGCAATCCCGGATTCCCTGTAAATTGCTCCATAAACCATACTGGCCTAGATCTCACAGAGATCCACCTGCCTCTGCCTCCCAGGTGCTGGGATTAAAGACGTGTGCCATCACCACCAGGCAACATGTCCTACTCTTTTAAAAAACAATTGCCCTGTGCTATAATTTCTTAGCTAAAGTAATTCCAGAGAGACCACAAGGATCTCACCTGCTAAAAAATGTATTATTTAAAAAGCTCATACCCAAAGTGAAACCACAGTTCTTACACTTGAGTGCACACAGAAGCAAGTCTAGTGTGTAGCATTGGGCGATGGAATAAATTATTTACTAGGAAATGACATTTCGCAGCTCTCTGCTTGCTTGCCCACATAAAATACAAGGGTTTGGGCCTATCTAGAGGCGCTTCTTCTGGCTGAAGAAGAAAACATAGGGGGAAAGCTATGAATTCTAACGGATCTGCACACGCACATCAGCAGGTTAGTGGCAATTTTCCTGTCTTGGGAGTTAGAATATTTGGAGCTGGGTGTTTGTGGAGCTGCTTGATCGTTGGTGAGCTATATTCAGATTTACAGAGCAAATAAATGAGTTTCAGTGTTTCCCCATTTCTGTAGGTATATATGGGTCTCCAGCTCCTCATTTGGGTTCTTTATTGTCCCTCATTCAAGCTTTGCAATTTCAGAATGAGCTTCTGAACCATTTCTTTATAATGAACCTAACTCTGTGCCCATGACACAGACCCACAACCCACCCACCCCCACCTATTCTGATACCCTGGGAGAGTGTGGGAGATAGGACTTCAAAGAAGAGTGGGTTATAAATGGCACCCGTAGGGCACTTTCTAATCCAAGACAGTATACAGAAGGCACAAATAACATAGGAAAACTCAAGGGTAATTATTCCAAATTAGGAAAGATGCATCCTTGCTTGTTGACAAGGAATCCGGCTGGAATCACCCAACAGTGGTATGTTCTTATACGGGCATCCCCTCTGATCACGACTGATGAAGGAACTGATTAGAGGTAGCTTCCACCTGATGGAATGGGGATATCCCCTTCTTTGAAAAGCATGTGACAAACCACAGGTCATTGTTATTTCTGTCTGTAAGCTGCATTAAGAATTAAGTCCCCATTTTACAAGTAATGCAACTTACAGTGATATTTGATATCAACTCCCTTTGATATTTCCCACGTCTTTCTACCTTTGTGAAAGACAGTATCTAGGAACTCAGGGCTGGCTTTGGAGTGATTTCAACAGCAGATCATTGAAAACTATGGGGAAATTCTAGCACTGCTTTCCATTGTTTGCTGTTTTGTTTAATTCTCTGGTAGTTTTTTGCCTGTATCAGGAAGTCAGTGAGAAGTGTGTAGATAGTTAAATACAGTCACTACGGTACATTTCAAACATCCACCTGAACACTATAAAGGCAATACTGTCATCAATATTTGATTTATTCCAATTCCTCCTTTCTGTATTCTAGATTTAAAAAAAAGAAGCAAGAACAGTAACTAGTTTTTCAGAGTCTGTCACATCAGCTGCAATGTGGAAATGTTTCCGTTGCAGCAAAGCTACATTAACTCTTTCAGTGTGATCCATTCAGCAAATTAATGTTCTTGAGGTGCTAAATTACTCCATAATGGCTCAAAAAGCAGTAATTCAGCCTCTGAATGTGGACTTCCCTCTGTAAAACAACTGCCTACATTGGGTAGGTGCTCTGATCGCCTCATATGGCACTTCATCAGCATCCCTTGCAAAGCAATTATCAGACAATTTACCCAAAGACCAAGACACACACTCTACACTCTAAATGGTCATTTGAGAAGAAGAGATTCTCATGTGACAGATCAGGATAGCTTTCCCTTTTCACTGTCATGGAGCTAAAGATTGACAATTGAGAATTTTCTAGAATTGTGGGTCATCTCCAATTCATGTTTGAGATAGTGAAATGAAAGCCTGTACAGAAGTCCTCATTCCTTCCTCCTCGCTCTTTGGCTTTCCCAGGGATGCATTGCAAATAGTAAAAGCCTCTTGTTTATATGTCTGGGCCCAGGAGTCCTTTCCAGACATCCACAGCCTAGAGATGTTGACCTGAGGATAACATTACACTTCTCTCAAGCCATGTCAAGGCAAAGTTCTTAATTACTGCATTACAACAGAAAACTGATTAGCAAACTGTTAGATATTTCAAAATTCTGAGGCTCTAGTAAGGAGAGAATTTTGGTTGAATGGGAAAGGCTCTGGAATAGAGTAAAAACCTTGACTCCAGGACCAATTTTGTCACTCCCAACTGTTACGTTTGGGAAGCCACAGACCCACCCTTATTTATGAAATGAAAGGTTTCTCAGTAATGAAAAAAATCCCTTCTTACTGTAACAAATCTGTGATTCTATCATCCTTCCTATTTCTCTTGGCCTCTGTAACACTTATCCCATAAGAAACATTTACTAGAAGTTGACTATTTCCTTTGCTGAAACACTGATACATACTGCATCTCTGTTGAAACTAGAGTCTTGTGTATTGCTGTGCTGGTGGTGACAACAACCACCCAGTGATAAATGAAATTCCCGTGTAGAATACCTACCTTCAAAAAAGTTTTCTCCTCATCCCAGTCTTTCCCTTTTCCTCATGCACATCTATTTCCTGGGCATTGGGTCCAGTGTGTGTGTGTGTGTGTGTGTGTGTGTGTGTGTGTGTGTGTATAAAAAGAGAACAAAAAAGGATGAGTTTGCCCCCTGCACACTTCTAGAACTGGTGGAATATATCCAGGACGATGTTCAATAGAGCAAAAATTCCTCATGATGAACGGTCCAGCAATTCTACATTTCAAAACCTACATAAACATTCATGCTCCTCAGCCAGCACACAATTTTGAAAGGTGGGAGGGGATGAATCCTTTGAGCCCCTAAGGGAACTCTTTCTGGACCTCTCTGGTTAGATGACTGTGTCTCAAGGCCTATGCGTTATCACTCTGTCAGTTCTCCTATACAGGTTATGACTATGCAAAGAAAGAGGCATTGGGTCACCTTTCTTGAATATGATCCTTGAAAAAAAAAATGATTTCTGGGGCCATCTCTCGCTGTACTGCATGTTCAAAAGGGCTGCCTGAGCTACAAGAGGAAAGTCTGCTGTTGTCTATCTTCTCTGAACTCGTGCTATCTGAAGAGCTCAGAGCAAAGAGAAAATGGCAAGGTGCCTGCAGACTACTGCCCTTGGTGGTTTTGTGGAACAAGCACAGGTTAGACCCTGTCACTTAAGAGAGACTTCCTAAGGAAACTCAACCAAGCAATTGTAAACTGGTGTAGCCCACTCTCTCCTGTCTGCTCACATCTCAAGATCCCCTGAGCAGGCGACAGAAAATTTGTGTTAAAACAAAACAGTGCATTCTTTGGTCTTCCTTGATTGCCTCTTTTCATGTCACTTTGATAATAGGTACATATGAGAAGACCCTGTCACCTTGAAGTCACTTGATTCCTCTACTTATCATGATGTTAGCTGCTTTTTCTAATGTCTCTCCAATTTTTGAGGATTTCCTATTGAATTCAAAAGAAATAAAAATTTGCAAAATAATTGGACTTAGTGTTACAAATCACATTATTATTAACATCAGAATGCCAAACCAGCCCACCATCCAAGTATAAATGAGTTCTGTTCTGGTTTGCTATTGGTTTGCAAGTCCTGCATCAAGAATGAGGCTCAAGGAATGACTCCTACTTCATTTTTAGTTCTGATAAGGTGGTAATTGTGTCATTTACCATAGTGATGGATAGGTTGTTTTAAATTAGCACTATAAGGGAAATTGTCACAGCAGGTTGCAACAATGAGTATATCTTATTTTTGTTTTTACTGGCTCGATTGAAAGGAAATTTAAGCTATTAGATGTAGAAGATGGGCAGTAAAGCAGAGCCCATGAGTCTTTTAGGGAAAGCTTACTGTGATTCAAGTCTGGAAGCCAATCCATATACCTACTGAGATAAAGTAGAAGGCCCTGGGAAGATGAGAAAGTCCATCTACAACTATATTTGAACATTCTACTAAAGAATCCATTTTAACAGAAGCACTGAAGTCAAGCAAGTTTTAAAGTTTTGGAGAACTGCAAATGGTTTCCACTTGAATAAATTTACAGTATCAGTAGTCTATTGACATAGAGTTGTTAAGAGTGTAGCTTAGTCAGTGTTTCTCTCAAATGAAAATCTACTGCAGATATTTAAACAAAGGCGTATTATAGTTATAGTGTTCCAGTTATATACCAGTAAGTGTGGGGAGAGGCAGGTACACCAGTTGTCAAAGTCCAGGGCAGCTGTGGGAATGGGAATGTAAGTGTGTGAAAGAAATTATGAAGGAAAAATGAAAAGTTGTGCATGTCTGGATGGGAAGTAGAGAGAAGATCTCATCTCAGGATGAGAACTGGGGATGACTGGGGTTATGACTCTGAGGCATTTACTAATAATCTCTCTGCCTAGGAAACATAAAAGGAGTTTTGAAAATGCTCTCCAAAAGCTAAAGTAGCAAGCCTAGGCAAAAATGCAATCAAAATTAAAGTCAAATAAATAGATAGCCATAAAAAGGGTACCCCTTTGCTGCAAGAGCAAAAGGTCGGTAAGAGCCTGAGGGAGAGTGTCTTTTCTAAGCAGAGTCCTTTGTGAAGAGGGGTCAGCTGGGAGCAGAGAAGAATGTGCTGTGTGATGAATCTGGAGCGATGAGGCTACTAGATGAGCGGAGTAGTGAACATGAAGTTGATGTTCTATTCAAATTCCCTAGAGCCTATTGCATTGTAAATTCAAAAGGCTAATAAAAGAAAAACTACATCTCTAATATAGGAATGAGTTGGGGAGGTCTAGTGTGCTGAGGCCAAGCCACTAACATTAAGCAGAACTGCAGAGCTTCACATAACAGAGGCAATGTCCAGCAGTATATGGACTAGATGGAAAGGTCTCTGATCTCCCAGGGTCAGAGCATTTAAGTTGGTAATTGCTGGTACATTGCCTGCATTGCCTGAGGTATATATATATGATTCTTTTGTTTCAACTCCTTACCCAGAATCCTCTGGTCACTTTAAAATCTCTCACTTGTCTCATTTTCGTTTCTCTTTGACAAGGGACCTAGCCTGTGAAAAAGTCTTCACTGAAATGAAGACCTAAATAAGGCTGATAATTCTGTTCATGATTCTTTTGTGGGGGTTCATAGCACAACACCCAAAGGCCTGGCATAATTTATCGTGCTGAGTGCTGTAAGTTGAAAGGAAACTAGGAAAGTTCTGACCTCTTCCCACCTTCCTTTCTCCTTCCTCCCCTCTAGAAGCATGTCATAGAACCTGGAAGTCCTCTTCCCCAAGATGGGTCACAGAAACTGTGGTTCCTTTCCTTGTAATACTGAAGGGGTCCCTCTCTGTCCTTTCTGCTCTTAAAGTAGGCCACAATACCCTCATTCCAGTCCCTACCTAAGGAGACCTGGTAGAATCTGAACAAACAGAGAGAGGCCTTGTTTTTCTGGTCCCTCCATTCATCACCATCAGGTCATATATGTCTTGTCCAATAACATCTGCCCTGCTGGCCCTGCTTCATCCGAAATAAACATAAAAGTACACACAGGAGTAACCACACACACACACACACACACACTCACACACACACACACACACACACACACACACACACACACACACCTCATATCCCTTGTAATAAGCAAGGGGTGGTACTAACAGCCTCTTGGCCTGAAATCAGGCCCTTTCTGCCTTCAGTATGATTAAATAATCTGTTTATGAAACAGTGGGGTTAAAAAATGGTAGCTCTTTACTTGAAAGCCCTCTTTGGTCCCCGATGTTTTCCCTATGTTTTGAGTAATCAGCAAGTCTAGGGAACTCTCGCTGCCTGCCCTGACACCTCATGATAAGCTCCCTCAGTGCTACCTGTCACAGTCAGCCTTATTGAAATTTTGGTTTCCTAAAAGCCTTCCTCAACGCAGCATCCCCGTGATGAAGCCTGCTGGAGGCCTGACTCTCCTACAGAGTTCCGATGTGAAGATTCCCAGCCCCTAAAGGCTCAGTGTCTTAACTTACCTTTCTCCCAGTCCTAACAGCTTCACTGATGAGTACCCCAGACCTCCAGTACTCTCAACTCCCTCATCCCTACCCCACCCAGTCCTAGGATAGCAGAGATAACATCTCTGCCTACTTTCTGGTCCCTCTGGGGATTCCTGGTTCCCAGGGGACACTCAATGTTAGGAGGCTAGCTCACATATGTGACTATTTTGTATTCTTGTTGGATTCTCAGTACCCTTATACTGATGGGTAACTAGACAAGAAGATACCCTGATGGCTCTTACTCATTCCTGGCCATCCTTCTTCACACACTGCCATCCTGTTAATGCCTTAACTTAGATTTAACCACTTGTCCCGAAAACACATATTCAGAACTTCTGGGGCCAAACTGTTAAACTGGGCCATTGGGGAGCCCGCTTATCCTTATGTTGTTCTAACTGTACCATCTCCAGAGGTTACTTGTATTTTTATTTCCCAAAGAACCAAAGGCTAACAGGTTGCCTTCTGAATGCTCAGCATCCTGGGCTGGATCGCTGTGTGCTCAGCCTCCTGTGATAGAAAATGCCTGCCCAGCAGGAAATGGAATGAGTGGTAAGCCAATGAAAGCATCAAGTCAAAGGTTGGCATGGCAAAATGCTTTCTGCAGGAGAAAGGTGAAGTTTCTGCTTGAGATTGA
Organism: Cricetulus griseus; assembly: GCF_003668045.3. Lineage (NCBI taxonomy): Eukaryota > Metazoa > Chordata > Mammalia > Rodentia > Cricetidae > Cricetulus > Cricetulus griseus. The sequence continues at coordinate 38,494,132 of NW_023276807.1, forward strand.
ATGGGGCTGGGAAATACAAACCGGTGAAAGGGCAGGTCAGCAGCTACGGCAAGAATGAATCGGCGCTGCTGGCGAGTAGGATGGTGTGTGTATAAAGCACAGTTCTCAACTTTGAGTCGTGGCCCTGTCATTTACAGAAAGGACAATGGGCCTGGGGTCAGGTGCCTTACAGTTCCACTGCCAGCTCAGCCATGAGAGCCTGAACAAGTGATGTAATCACATCATCTTCATCTTGCCATTTACAAGATGGGGGAGGGCTAATGCGATACAGAATGATGTTGAACTCTAAAGGACTCAGGAACTGGGAACAGTACAATGTGATGCAAGAGTTATACCGATATAAGCCTCGACTTGAGACTGATTCTGTCCATAATTCTATATTTCCACTGTGCCATGTGAATGAGCCTGCGCCTGCTTGTTTCGAGATCAATAATATCTTCAGAAAAGCAGTGACAGCAGTAAACTATTTTGGATTTCTTTCATTTATGCCTTAATCTTCTCGGGGCTCTGGGATTGCTGAGGAGGGAAAGACATCTGCTTTGTTTCTTTGGTGCTGCCTTTTCTGAGTCCAAGCAATGATGACGCTTAATGGTGCCTTCATGTCTCCCCTCCTCCATCTCCCCCACTTCCTCCTGAGTGCCCATTCCCATCACGGCAGCTGCGTGGCAGGCTGTCAGACCATGTCAGTCAAACCTGAGATCTCACTGACCCTGAGCCCCCTGAGTTAATGGGTCAGCACACCACCAGGCACCGAGCAGACCTCTGTCTTCGCCATCTTTATTGTCTGGGATCGTCTACCGGCAAACAACATTTGCTTGCTTTTCTGCCCTGCGTTCCGTTTTGCTCTGTATTTATACTTATTGTTATGATTGTATGCTTGCCCACCCAGGCCCTCTTTGTCCTCATCTAAAAACATCAATTCTCAACTATCACTGATTCTGAGCTTGCTACAAGGAAGCTTCTAAAGTTTTCATTGAGAATTTCGAATTTTTTTTCCCTATTCAGATAATGTGGTCATCTTTTTACAGTTTCCACTGGTGATGCCACAAGTGGAAGATTCAGAAAAATTGAGTTCTTAGTCAAGTGTTGTTCCTGTAGTACATTTTTATTATCACGGCATGGTATTTAAAATGGACCCTAACATTTAAATAAGCTTCCCATATTTGTATGCTAAAAAATAGGCATGTAATAAAATATCAAAGAACTGTTAAATGTCAGGAAATACCGTATCTCATTTCACTAAACATAATAAGTCACTTGCGATAGCTCACAGTCCTCAAATAGCAATACAGACGAGAGACGTTGGGGGCTGGAGAGATGGCTCAGCAGTTAGGACCACTTGCTCCTCTTCTAAAGGAGTTCCAGCACCCACAGCAGGAACTCTAGATCCATGGGGGTCCTACACCCTCTTCTGGATTCTATGGGCACCCACATACATGTGCACATACCCCAACATGTACACGTAATTAAAAATAAATCTTTTTTCTAGAAAAATAAAAAAACAGTAATCTTTTAGAATGACTGTCACTGTCACTACCACCAAAGTCCTAATTTCCCATAAATTACATCAATCACTGAGATGTTGTTAAAGTCTTTAGAGCTAGGAAAGCAGCTTAGCCACAGAGCATTTGCCTAGCTTTCACTAAGTTCTGGGCACCAGCCCCGACACTGTCCAAAGAGTCTTTAAAAGGCTTTCCTTCCTTCTAGTTAATGTGTTGAAAAATGTGTCGAGATGCTAAAATAATACTTTAAAATGTGTTTGAAGGGAGGACATGCATGTATGTCTGTGTGTATGTATGTATGTATGTATGTATGTATGTATGTTGCATGGTCATGGAGGGCTTGGTTGATAAAACTTTAAAAGCACAGAGCACTGAATTACTTGGTGGAAATTTGAGGGAATACTAAGGAATTTAATATCAGCAAACATGTTCCCTTTGAAACAGCAAATTAGATGTGCAGGTGGGTTTTGGTCACACTTCAAAGACTAAAATGCTGAGATGGAGAACTATTCTGTTTACCCTTGCTCTCACCAGTGAGATTTTTCCACGTTAAACAGGCTTCTGATTACTTCAAAGCGTGTTTGAAGTCCTCGCTCGGCACAGCTCATGCACAAAGACAAATACTCCTCCAAATTTGTGCTGCTAATACTGGTATTCCGTAAATGTATAGGTAAAAAGGGCCAGCCATTTCCTTGTTAACACCACACGATGACTCTCTCATTCAGCTATGACAGTGAAGGTCGCCTAACGAATGTTACATTTCCAACCGGCGTGGTTACAAACTTACACGGAGATATGGACAAGGCTATCACGGTGGACATTGAGTCATCCAGCCGAGACGAAGACGTCAGCATCACTTCCAATCTGTCCTCAATCGATTCTTTCTACACCATGGTTCAAGGTAAAGGCAAAGCAGAATTTGAAATGAATAATGAGCAAGTTATCAGTGGCATCCAAGTAGAGTGTGGACCTTCGTGATCTAAGATAAGCCAGATGAAAGGAAGGGAATGCAGGAACATTTAGACACAGTAGTGAAATAGTCAAGGCCCTGCAGGCAGTATTATATGTATACACACACACACACACACACACACACACACACACACACACACACACACACACGCACGCACGCACGCACTCACGTGTATAAAATAATGTAAAATAATTCTAGCCTTGAAAAATGTCTTTTTCCATTCTTATTTAATTTAACAACTTAATTCCAGCTCTTGGTATGTGCCACCCTGCCAGGTTTTCAGAGCATGCCTTTTTCAATGCCATCTCACTGCAGTACCTTGAGGTGAGGTGCTGTGATCCACCAGGATGTAGTATTGGAAGCCACATACAATGATGATTTTACCCCAGGTTTGTGTAGTATCTGAACTCTTCCACAGCTTGGAATGATTAAACCTTCGGTAAACCTCTCCTACTCTGCTTGGATTGACTTGCTGTTTTTATTTCTTTTTGTTTTCTTTTTAAAAATATATCCAGAGTTATTTTACCTTCATTATAGTGGCTGTTCTTTAAACTATTAAGAGCCTGCCTGCTAAGGCCATAGCCTGGGGGAATCCAGTTCCCTCAGACAGTAGCTCTGTTGCTGCCACTAAAGGTAGCTTTAACTAAATCTCTATTGTTCTAATAAAAAGAGATTCAAAGGCTAGAGTGAAAACCCATGAGCTCGGAGAGTTGGAATAGCAACTGGCTAATGTTCTTTCTTTGTTGGCAACCTGGAAGCCACTCCCTTCCACACCACCCCAACCAAAAATCAAAACAAACAAACAAAAAAATGTTAAGTTCTTCCTTGCTACTTCCTGCCAACCAGTTGCTAACCCTGCCTCTCTGAGCCCAGGTTAATTTTATTAATTAGTGAAAATGCCACACACCTTTACATAGTTAACAAATGCAGCATAAACAAATGTAACGCATCTTTGCCTAGTTAAAATAATATTCCTCAACACATCAGGCAACCTCTGCAATCTTCTAAAAGCAATATTTCTTACTTGTATTTCTTCAGTGAATGGTCCTATATTACTCCAAAGTCTTATACTGAGACAGAGGCACCAGTCTATAATATGAAAGGGTTTTTTGTATAAAACATTAAGTGGGTTCATTTTCTTCAAAGTCGGTTTTGGGGAGAATATCACTTTGAGTACACAAGCTACAGATACTGACTTTTCCAAAGTGTCTTTGAGAAAAGACAACAGGATGCACATGGGTGGGGGGGCAGGGATTCCTCTAAGATCCTAGAGGTGGACATGCTGCCTACTCAAAGGGTACATGCTTGGTCTACTGATCACCCCAAAGGAGTCACTGGTACTTTTAAATTCTCCTAATGTTCGCCTTTGATATTCAGCCAAAACTTTGGTAGCTTGAAATACCACAAGTCCAAGCTGTCCTCAACTCTCTGGAAGGACATCTGTATTCATTATTGTTCTCACCACCATGAGAAAAACACAATGATAGAAGCAACGGAAGGAAGGACTTATTTAGCTAACAGGTCCAGACCATGGCTACTTGCCATGAGATTGGGCAAAGACATCATGGCAATGGAAACACAGAGTAGAAGAGATTCTTCTCCTCATGGTATACTAGAAGGAGATAGGGGAAGGGAAGAGGAAGGAAAGGAGAGAGAGAGAGACAGGAAAAGAGGGAGGGGAAGAAGGTAGGTAAGTAGGATGGTATTAAGTACCTGCCCTAGGGATGTACTTTAGGGTGGTACAGACAAGGTACTACCTAAAATTATCAGAGACTCCAAAACTAACCTCACCTAACCTAAATCTTTTTTGAAAGGACACTAGCTATCCAGACATAACAACATCATTAAGTACCCCTTTTGCTTTTGTAAGTGGGCCTCAACGTTTTAGAAATATTTGTCAGTTCTGAATGCACTCCTGTCCGATGTTTAATATAGACGGAATAGTTCATGGTTTTCTCTGCTTCTCGTTTTTTTAGACCAGTTAAGAAACAGTTACCAGATTGGTTACGACGGCTCCCTTAGAATCATCTATGCCAGCGGTCTAGACTCACACTACCAGACGGAACCCCACGTTCTGGCTGGCACCGCGAATCCCACAGTGGCCAAAAGGAACATGACTCTTCCCGGTGAGAACGGACAGAATCTGGTAGAATGGAGATTCCGGAAAGAACAAGCCCAAGGCAAAGTCAACGTTTTCGGCCGAAAGCTCAGGGTAAGTAATACTGGGAGAGAAAGAGGAGGATGTCCAGCTCCATGCTCTATCCAACGCTGCTCTGTGTATACAGTCTGCCTGCATGGGCGAGACTCGCCACCTGCCACCCTCATCTGTCTACAAAAGTCATGCCAGCCATCAAAACCTTCAAATGATTAAAAGGAAATTTTTCTCTGAGAAATTTAGAAATTGCATAAAACACACTTCCAGATGCACGGTTTTGGTTATCAGCTGAACCTTGTCTTGCTAATGTCACCCTAACTTAGGACCATAATCTTCCTTCTCTCACTCTTGTTAGCCGTGATGGCTTCATTCCTGCAGAGATGGGCATAAGTTAGAATTGGTTTAAATATTCACAGTTTTCAAAGAGTGTTGAAGGAAACAGGCCAGCCATTGAGAGGAGACGTCTTTCTTTGCAGTCTCCATATGTTTGAACTGTGGTTTGGACGTGTATTAAGACTTCAAGCCACTTTGATGATCCCCCGTGGAGGGCTTTACTATCCCTGGGGAGTGGGTGGGGGTGGGTTAGGGGGTCAGTGGGGAGGATGAGAGGGCAAGGGAATGGGGGGATGGACATGTAAATAAAAAAAAAGACTTCCAGCCTCAGAACCTCTCTCCATGCTGTCTCCTCGCAAAGGACAAAACCCCCACCTTTTATTGGTTTCTTTATGAGAAATGTGGTGTTTCTCATTATGCTGGTATAATTGAGCTTTGCAAAATGGTCTCTGCATTTACTTGTTGTTGTTTTTTTTTTTTTTTATCACTCTTACATTTCAGGCCAAATGCATCTGGAAGGCAAGCTGTGATTTATGGTAGCTATTGGGTAAAGACAATGTAGATTAAACACTGAAGCGTGGGTTGCAAGAAATCACCTTCAGCCACAGTAAAGAGAATCTGATTCATTCTTTATATTAGCAAACAGAATTTTAGTTCATCAGGTAAATGTAGATGATTCTCCCCAACATTACCACTAAAAAAATTGCCATTAAAAAAATAAATAAATATCTTCAAATCAGGACGCTCAAACAAAACATGAAGCTTATGCTAATTCCCCTCTTTTTTCTCCTACAGTCCAAATGCCTAAATTATTATGCTAAGGGGCCACCATTATTTACCTTGGCAATTCTTCAGGGTGAGAAACAGCAACAAATTATTGCTTCTGGCTATTTCCAAGAAATAGAAATGAAATTTTAAAAAGAATCAATGGATCAAACACAGACTATATCCAACTTGTGAGTTATATTCTGATTGCAGTCAATCACGAGGCTGGTGTTTGGGGATATAATACATGGTCTCTCTAGCCAGGACTAAATGCAGCCACCTCATCCCTCTGCCTGGCTCCAGTCAGCCCTAGGTTGGTTTTGGCAGACTGGAGTGAAATGAAGCTGGAGGGAGGTGAGGACTGTGAGAGGGAGACAGTCTAGAGAGGAAGATAAGCCTGGTGTCCAGCTAAAGCAATGGACAGGGAAACACTCTCTTTCTGCTGATTGTCCCTGGACTGTGGTCTATTGCCAAGTGCACTCAAGTTTCAGCCTGCCTCTCCACAGAACCTAGGAAGCAGTGGCTGTCACTTCTTGTCTCAGCCCAGGCCCTCCTCAGCCACTGCAAAAGAGGTCACAGGTTTTGCCTCAGTGGTTCCTGGAGTACATATGGTATGCACACATGAGTCATAGGCACACACATATTAGTCATAGGTGTACACACACACACACACACACACACACACACACACACACACACACACACACACACACGAGTCACAGTCACACATCCTCTGTGGATTCCAAGAGGAAAACTCCAAGGAGGAAAATGCTGATGGGAAGGGCTGTTTGAGGACTGAACCTGGGGTCCACCAAGATGGGGAAAAGAAGTGAGAGCAGGAAGCCTGTGGCCACATATGACCTGAGTCTGGAGGACCACATGCATCTCCCCCTACCACCCTCCACATGTCTCCTGAGCTGAAGAATTTCTCCTCTGTCCTTTTTAGTATTTCCTAGCAGAAGGTTCTTTTCGTTTTCAAGTTTTTGACATAAATTTAGCTACTCGCCTGACACATGGTGGACGCTCAAATATTTATTCAGTGGATGAAGGAGTGAGGAAAGAGAGCCTTGCAATATGGATTGTCTGTGTTTCGTCGCATGCATGTAGATCATCAGAGGAAAGAGGCTGTGTGAGAAGTGTCTGGCCTTGCTGATGTCCACTTGCTGTAAACAAACCTAACACTGCATAGAATAGGTGTAGCAGATGGGTGACTGATAGATGGATAGCTAGTTACTATACAAAGTGTGTGTGCATAAAATAGATTTTAAAGTTAAAGGGAAGGCAGGAAGTAGAAAAGGGAAAATTCTAGTAGGATATAGCAAATGCATTTTCTGTGAGGCAGTTCTGGGGACAGGAAGAATGAATACAGTAGGAAAGAGACACATGGAACCTGGCAGCAATACAGGAAAGCATGGCAGAGTGAAGATCATTCAGTGGCTTGCTTGCTGGTAGCTAAACATAAAAATAAACATGATGGGTTGGCTCAGTCAATAAAATACTTACCTTTCAAGCATAAGGACCTGAGTTCAGTCTTTATAAGCCACTTTTAAAAGTCAGGCAGGGTGGCACGCTTGTCATCCCAGCACTGGGGAGGCAGAGACAGGTACATCTATCCCTCAGATTTTTGAGACATCCAGCCTAGCCTAATGGGCATGATCCAGGCCAATGAGAGATTCTAATCAAAAACAAACAAACAAACAAACAAAAAAGGCAGACAATTGAGGAACAACATGACAGGCTGTCGTTTATCCTCCACCCACATGCATGAACAGACACACTCACAAATAGATGCATACATAGTAGTTGCTTGGGTTGTCAGATAATAGTTGGTAAGGAGATGTGGAATGGGGCTGGGGAGATGACTCAGTAGGTAAAGCCTGTAGGCAAGAATGAGGGCCTGAGTTGAGATTCCCAGAATTCACACCAAGCAGGGTAGATTAGCAGACATCTACGATGGCAGCAATTCTACAGCAAGATGTGAGGCGGAGACAGGAGACGCCCCATGTGTGCATACAGGCTAGCTAGCCTTGAGTCCAGCGGGAAGATGAAGACCAACACCCAAGGCTATCCTCTGACTCCCACCATGCTTGGCATAAGCATGCCCATGTTCACACATGCACATGCACATACAAAGATTTTTAAAAAAAGTCATCCTTAAAGGGCACAGACCAGTAATCCCAGCATTTAGAAAGCTAAGGCTAGAAAATCATGAGTTCAAGGCTAGTCTGGGCTACATAGTAACACTGTCCCCAAAACGAAGTTGATAAATAGTCCTATGTTTTATCCATGCTGTACTTTGGGAGAAAAATTCATTTCTTAACACCTGCCCAGAGTTGATGTTAAAGGAATAATTTTAGTGAATCATTTCAAAAAGAAAAACTCAGAATTTGAAAGCCCGAAGCATGTTTTGAAGGCATACATAAACACGATAGCATATTTAAATCTCTCACACTCGGCCCATCACATTTGTGTGGTATTTTCAAGCAATGTTCTGTCCTGGATTGGGATCACACATTTAGTTAGCTCTCATGACGAGTGAGTACGGCGGAGACACACAGCCATCTGTGGCAGTTGATGCTCCAACAGGGCCTCTGAGAAGGCTTCATGTTGTCACCAAGTGTGCTGGGTAACAAGCCAGCCCTTCCCTCCACCTCGGTAACACTTCAGAAGAGTGTGCATAGCCCGATTGTGCTGGCACTTCCTTTTAGGCAAATTGTTTAAGGTCATTATGAGTTTAATTCTCAAGCACTCCAGAAGGAAAATTGTAACCGTTCCCCTCTCACTGTCAAAGGATGCTGTGATTAATTACAGTCATGTTAGACGTAGCTATGAAAGTGGAGATTTTTTTTCCATGCTTGCTTAAGGGAAATAAAGTCCATCACAAAGGCAGTCACAGTGACCCCTTCACCATACCCTGTGTTGGGATTCACTTTCAGGCTGAGAGAAGTAGAATCCTGACTAAAGTTTGCATCTTGAGATGACATGTTCATTTTAGCCTCATTTTTTGTCTTTGTGTGTGTGCAGATACACGTGTGTACACGTTCATGTGGAGGCCACAAGTGAATTTAGGTGTCATTCCTCAGGAGCCATCTACCTTGTTTTGCTGAGACCAGTCCTGTCACAATGACCAGCAGCTAGCTGTATATTATACTGACTGCCCAGCAGGCCCAGTGACCCTCCTGTCTCTGCACACACCACAGTCCCCAGTTTTTGTTGTCATTGTTGTTGTTGTTTGTAGTATGGGTGCTAGGAATCCAAACTCAGCTCTCCATGCTCAGGGAGCAGGTACTATACTGAGTGAGCCATGTCCCCAGTTCCTTAAACTAGTATTTTTATAATTTCAAATATTTATAAAATCCCCACTGAAATAATGTGCTTGTAAGTACAATACCAGAAGAAGATTTAGGTGTTTAGAGAGATGGCTCAGCAGTTAAGAGCATTGGCTCTTCTTCGAGAGGTCCTGAGTTCAATTTCCAGCAAACACATGGAGGCTCACAACCATCTTTAGTGGGGGTCTGGTGCCCTCTTCTGGCATAAAGACATACATGCAGATAGAGCACTCGTACATAAAATAAGTAAATGGGGGAAGGGAGAGAGAGTTGGCGGGAGAGAGAAGACAGACAGACAGACAGACAGACAGGCAGGCAGGCAGGCAGGCAGGCAGGCACAAGCCTTGTTTAGGGAAACAGTATTGGATCTCAGAGTGGACACGATCCTTGGCCACTGCAGTTAAATTTACAATACCCAAGAAAGGCGTGCTTGAATGGGAGAGAACAGGATGTCTGTTAGTGTGTTTTAAAGTTTTATGTTTTAAATAACAGTGACTAATATCTGGAAACACTAAGAACGTTTAAGACCTTGCCAGGCAAACTGGCACATACCTGCAGCCCCAGCAACCTGAGAGGCTGAAGCAGGAGAATTGCCCAAATCTAGAAGTTTGATACAGCTATACCACAAACAAACAAACACACACACACACACACACACACACACACACACACACACACACACACTTTGATTTGTGTTAAATGTAAAGAAAAAATTCCACCACCAACACCACTACCCCCAGAAACTTGTTAAGGATACAAGAAAGATATTGTATACAGTATTTGGATAAAAGAAAAAAAGTAAAACATCTATACCCCTAGTGCCCCCAGATGGTGACATATTTGGTATAGAGACCCATACAGTGTTGACAGTGATGATGGAGGGTTGGTGTCATATGACCATCCTCACAAGCCAAGGAAGCAAATTAGAAGCCAGTAGCAGGCTGCAGGTGAGCACAGATGAGCTCCAGACCCCGTCTTTTGTGATTCACTGATCATACCAGATATGCAGCCCAGAACTCTGATACTGTAGCCAGAGGAACACTGTGGAAATAAAGCAGGGTTAGTGAAGGCAGTAAAGAATTGAAGTACAAATTAAAATGGATGCAAACTAAAATACAAACAGATGGGGCAATAATGTCGGCAGTATTGTGGAAACTACACAGTCTTTCATGGTTATTCATAGGATGGCACAACCTAAGGGTTTGTTTTTTTTTTTTAAAGAGGGCAAATCTGAAAAAACATGGGGTGGTGGGGGACATCCTACTAAAACAAAATTTGAAAAACCCAAAAGCCCTAGTGGAATCAATTAACTTATACAAAAACCTCTTCTCTTTTTTCCCTCTTGAATACTGCTTTTATTAATTGATAATTTCACACATGTGTATAATTTTTTTGATCATATTTACCCCCGAACTCCTCCCCCAACTTCTCCTCCTGGATCCACCCTCCTCCCTCTCTCAACTTTGTCTTTTTTTTTAATAACCCACTGAGTATATTTTGTTTTGCCCATACACTCACACATATACACTGATGTGTGGTTGACCTACCAAAGTTTCTTGCATCCAAAACAATGCCTATAGAAATGAAAGCACTTGACTCTGCCAGAGTGGAGTTGATTTGATATCAAATCTTTCTACAGACCTGAGAAAAGATGTTTGTAATATTAGCTATAACTTCCTTCCAAAGAATCCTGCACACTATTGCATAATTCACGTAGGCAGGGGAACAACTGATGCAGAGGCATTTCTTCATCCGGAGAGGGAAGAGGGCAGGAAGCCTCCAGCTGGCTGGCTCACCATCTGCAAACCCTGGGCAGCGCAGCCCAACTTCCATGTTTACACGTGGTCAAAACAGATGCGGGGCAGTTCAAAGCCTAATAGCAGGCTGCTCCTAGACCTTGTAAGGCTTTAGAACTCCTGGGACTTTGTACACAGGCGCGCGCGCGCGCGCGCACACACACACACACACACACACACACACACACCATATAGACCTCGATACACACAAATTTCTGCCATGATATAATGTAGTGATTTTCTTTCTCCATATAAACCCTTAATCTCCATGCTGAACTCCACCCTTTCTCATTATTTGCAAATCACCTCTTGGAAGTATTTCCACCCAAAACTCACTTCTTTAAGACTTATTCCGTACCTCTCCATGGACTTCACACCTCTCCCCTTGAATGGCTAATTAGAAGAATTTAGGTTTAAGGAATATTTCTGCTTGGAATGCAGTTAGTATCAGTGATGGGATCCAAAAATAATTTTGTCACAGGTTTTACACAAATGTTTGTGTATAGCATATACATACATACGTATGCATACATGTGTTGTGGTTTAAAGTGATGTGTTTGGCTGTCAGGGTGACAGGTGGCAAATCCTCACAGTTATCCTAACTGGAATCAGAATCTCCTAACAGGTTCAAGCACATCCCTGGGTGTTTCCAGAGACCATGCACTGAAGAGGGAAAACCTACCCTTCATCCCAGTGGACTGAATAAAGAGAGGGAAGAGACAAAGCCAACCTAATGCTATCACTCTTCCTTTCTCTGTTTCTTGACTCACTCTACTTCATTCTCCCCCATCCTTGATTGACTGAATGAACTTGAACTGTGAACCAGTCAGTCCTTCCTTTACTAAGTTATTCTTTCAGGTATTTAACTCACAGTAACAAAAAGCTAAGGTAGTATGTAAACACAGGTGTTACAGATGTGGACATTGTGTGTGCTTGTTAGTTGTGTTGTGTTTATATAGAAATGTTGTATACATCGCATTTTGCTTTCTGTTGCTATAACAGAATACCTAGCGTTATGTAGTTTATAAAGAAAAGAGGTTTATTTTAGCCAGTCATCCTAGAAGTCCAAAAGCGTAACACCAACATCTGCTTGGGTTCTATCAAAAGCCTCAAAACAGGAAGTAGAGGAGCAATTGGTCATGATTAGGAAGGGACAAAGAACATGCCTTTGAGAACCTGCTCTTGAGAGAACAAATCAACTCCTATGAGAACTGTTTCTGTCTTGAGAGAAACAAGAGTCCTTCAAAGCTCCATGTCACCATCCTGTTACACTTCATCCTAGGTTTTGGCAAAACAAACCACATCCAAGCTGCAAAACCAATCGCTTTGAGCTGTTCATTTGTTAACTCTAAAAGTTCCAGTTAAAATGTGGCCATACACTGTCATAGTTGCTCCATGTAATTTTTAACAATCAAAAACATCTACTGAGACCTTTGGTATGTACAGACCACCATCCACACCAGGGTACCATAGAAGACCAAGGCCTGAACAAAGGCATGGTCCCTGCCTTTCTGAGGTCAGTCTGCAAACTGACTACTTGTACTGCAATAGGGAGTGTTGGCTCAAGTGCATCCGCCTTGCATCACAGACAATAAAAGCCAGATTTCATCAGAGGTCCTGGACATGGCATCCGGCATTGGAGAGACTGATTGCAATGATACAGTGCTAGGTTTATAAATTAAGTGCAATGTCCAGCCTGTGGGTATGTGTTAGGAAAGAACTCTCAAGTCTGGACCAGCTCCCCAGATGTTATCAAAAGAAAACAACACTCTAAAAAATTGTGATTTTTCAGTACGGGGCCCAAAGCAATGATCATGTTTGTAACCTCCTGCTAGTTCAACTCATTAATAATTTACAGTAATGTGGGCTCCAACTTCTACTTAACTGCACTTCAAAGGGTTAGAGTCGCATTTACCACTGTTTTATTTAATGTAGCCATGATTAATTCACTAAGTAATTATTTTTTTCTTTGTCCTTTTGAAGGAGGAGTTTTGAGTGATTTACATAGGGTGTTGTTTATCACTGGAAAATCTTTAAAGCAAGCACATTTTGAACTCTCTCCCTTTGTCTGTCTCTGCTTCTCTATCTGTCTCTCTCCTCGTTCTCTCTCTCTCTCATCTATTGCTTTCAGTTTACAAATTTTAATTAAAACAGCTGTGAATGAATGCCAGGCTGTCTTTCTGCTTTATAAAACCTTGTGAAAGAACAGTTAACCTATTACCTTGTCCTTGTATCTAAGAATTTGCTAAATCAATTTACTGGCAAACAGAATCAATCACCATAAACAGTATTTAAACAATCCTGAGAACTCTGATGGGTGAAAGGTGGCTAGCTCTGGAATGACAAGGTGTTTTCTATCTCATTTTGGTGACAGGTCAATGGACGAAACCTCCTTTCAGTCGACTTTGATCGGACCACCAAGACGGAAAAGATCTACGATGACCACCGGAAATTTCTACTAAGGATCGCTTATGATACATCTGGGCACCCAACGCTCTGGCTGCCTAGTAGCAAGCTGATGGCCGTCAATGTCACCTACTCATCCACAGGTCAAATTGCCAGCATCCAGCGAGGAACTACTAGTGAAAAAGTGGATTATGATGGACAAGGGAGGATTGTGTCTCGGGTCTTTGCTGATGGTAAAACATGGAGTTACACATACTTAGAAAAGGTATGCCTGTGTTCCAGTGTTCAAATGGGGAAGGGATGATTAGCATTTTCCAACAATCACACAGAGCAGGGTGAGAAGAAGGAAAAACAGCAACACATGACTGAGTTCTATTTGTTATTCTAAGTATCCCTGTGGCAGTCACAGGGGTGCAGGGTGATGAATTTCTGTATTAGCAGAGTAGCTACGCCTTAGTTAAGTTCTACTATCTGAGACCCTTTTAAGTGATTTATGCTGTAAACAAACAAGCAGTAACACTGTGCACCTGCCAAGCTCTTCCACTGACAACATTCACAAATTAGACCCAGAGCTTGCAAGTCATTTGTAAATAATTTCTGCTCCGGCTCTTTCATTTAAGAGAGAGCTTGCATTAGTACAGTTAGAACTGTCAGTTGTGTGTTGTCCCTGGCAGAGCTTCAACAGAACCATAAAAAGCATGTAGGGCCTATTTATGCATTATTAACCGAAAGAGGCTATTTTCCTAGAAAGCCATGCTTTCAGATACCGTGTGATGTCTCTCTTTCATTTGCATGTAAGAGATAAGCATCCTGACTTGGGCGCTTTCCCATTCCTCAGAACTGTGCACAATGCCACAGATGGAGATGTAGAACTTGGAGATTTACACGTGTGCAGGGCCCTCAACTGTAGCCTGTGAAGCGTGAGGTTTGGGCTGGGGTCAAGAGGAATGGAAATGGAACTCACTTTTTAAAGAGTAGAATCCACTGAAGAGCATTTCCATGGATGCTTCATGTGCCTTTGGGACAAGCATCAGCCACAAAAAGTGATTTGATGTTGGATTCTTATATATCTTAAATCTTCCAGCCTTGTATTCCCAATTACACAGTGCCTAAGTCACAGCCTCAGCTCCTGACACAGTCACTGCCCCCAACCCTGTGGACACTGAAAGTTAAACAAGGAAAGCTCTGTCCTCCAGAACAGTCATGAGCCATGCAAATCACTGCTGCGTTCACCTCAGCAGTCACATTCTCTGCTCTACAAAGCCCCTCCGTCTAAACCTAACCCTTTGTGCAAGAGCCCATCCACTTCACAGCCCCACCCCCACCCTGAACCAGACTCAGAGATCAAGGAAGGATGCTTTCACCTTCAAGCAGCACGCCAACTCTAAATGCTTCCAGCAGGGATCCTCCTGACCAGACTCTGTCTCCTCTCCTTGGAAGAGACTCACTCTTGGCCATGGACTGTTAGATGACAAACTCCCTCCTGCTTCATCATCACACTGTAGCCACTCAGCAGCTGTCTAGAGACCACGGGCTTAAGCTCCCTGTATGCATACCTGCCTAGGAACTTATCTTGCCATCTGATAGGTATTTCATGCTCCAGTCTAACCAGCCCCAAGGGGACTTCTGCAAGCAGGAGGGCCAGAGATGGGAACATTTACCCCATTCAGACTAAATGCATAATAGGGAGTAATAGAAATACCCCAGCCCCCACACAATAGTAGGTGTTTTAATGTGACTAAAAATGTTCAAAGGAAAGCAAAAGGAGAATGCTCCTTTGCTGGTTAGAGCCACTTTCACACCGTGACAAAGACAGTTACGAAAGCCATCTTCGTGTATGTGTGAAGATGAAAACACCCAATGGTACCTTCCTTCTCCTAAATCCCTAAAATCCTCCCAGACTGTATTTCCTTCCTTACTAGGATAGGCACACTAAACCCAAACGTATTCACAGCAAGGCTAGTAGTAGTTCATTAATTTCTGTCAAATATGACTTTAAATGCCTACAAAACTAACTCACATGGAGGTTGGTTGTTCAAGCCTTCCTCAGAAGAACACAAGCCATGTGTTGGCTTTCTGTTACTATGACAAAATGCCTGAGACATAACCCTTTCAGAAGACAGAGTTTAGCTCTCAGATGACTCAGTCCACAATCACTTGGCTGCGCTATGACAGGGTGTGTTGTGAGGTAACACAACAGAGAAGCTTGTGTCAAAGTTGCTCATCTCATGGTGGCCAGGAAGTAAAGGAAGAAGGATTCCAATGTCCCCTTCAAAGGCATGTTCCCAGTGATGTAACTTCCTTCCATGAGGCCCTGCCATTTCAAAGTTCTGCTGCCTCCCAGGCTGGTAACCAAGCCATCAACATAAGGTCTTTGGAAGGCACAAATGTAACAACCTACATATAAAAATTGTTGATGCTCATGGCCAGAGAAGAGAGTCTTCGGGAGCCTAAGACAAGAACCATTGTTTTTTTTGTTTTTGTTTTTGTTTTTGTTTTTTTTAATGCAGTAGAAAATAAAAAGAATGAATCTTGACCAAAGATTATGATTTGTTTCCATGCCAGAATCAAGAGTAAGTCCCGGGGGATCCCACCTCACAATCCTCCATGTTTGGCTATCATTCCACCTTTTTTAAAGGGGCGGGATCAGAGGAAGCTGCATCACAGGAAGCACCGCCCGAGATCTGCATTACAATTGGACCTTAGTCAGGCAACCTCAGGGTTGACCTTCTCTTCTATTGGCTCACTAAGTTGATGCCAACTATCTTTCTGTAGTGACCTGGGTAGGGGAGTAGAGATTGTTTTTACTTGTATGCTTATTTTCTTCATAACTTAATACCAACACTTGCCAACAATGCCCAGAAACCATTCTTGTAATTCCTAAAGTGCAATTCAGATTTGGTATCTGCAAAAGGAATTATGAAAACATTAGACTTGTCTATACAGATCCCAGATTTAGACACCACATCTAAATCCATATTTCTGTGAGGGGGATTTACAACTCTGATTCACTGTGTAGCTGATTTAGCCCTATTTGCTGACATTGATGCTTTATGTACACATTATCCATTTTCAGCTAATTTTGTGTCTCTTCTTCATAAATAATATTTTGGCTTTTGTTCCTCCCCCCAGAATACAGGAAATTAAAATCAGATTTGAGTGGCTCTTCAGTCAAATAGGGGGAAGGGCCACCTTCCTAAATAATTGCTAATTATAGATAGGATTGCATTTCCCCCTCTGCTATTTTCCCCTTGAAATATTGTCTTTAAACCAGCTTAGTCTGTGCCTGCATTATGACTTCTCCAAATCCATTGACAATCTGCTGGTTGGCTGGGAATGCCTGGAAAAAGAATGGCACAATCATGACAAGTAGCACATTATGGATCTTAAGCCACTAATTGCAGAACCCTCCACAATTAAGCATCCAAGCAAATTAGGCAGGAATCATTAACACCATGTAAGGTCAAGGATAACTCAATTAAAATGAAAACCATTTTCTCAGGCAGAATGTTCCTATGTGTTTGTAGTCACTAAATCTACTTTTGTGCCCCCCTCCCCATTTCATAAACCCTGGATAACAGCCTGTGCTCTCTTTACAGTCCATGGTTCTTCTGCTCCATAGCCAGCGGCAATACATCTTTGAGTATGATATGTGGGACCGCCTATCTGCCATCACCATGCCCAGTGTGGCTCGACACACCATGCAGACCATCAGGTCCATTGGCTACTACCGCAATATATACAACCCCCCAGAAAGCAATGCCTCTATCATCACGGACTACAATGAGGAAGGGCTGCTTTTGCAAACGGCTTTCCTGGGAACAAGTCGGAGGGTCTTGTTCAAGTATAGAAGGCAGACCAGGCTATCAGAAATTTTATACGATAGCACAAGAGTCAGTTTTACCTATGATGAAACAGCAGGAGTCCTAAAAACAGTAAACCTTCAGAGTGATGGTTTTATTTGCACCATTAGATACAGGCAAATTGGCCCCCTGATTGACAGACAGATTTTCCGCTTTAGTGAAGATGGAATGGTAAATGCAAGATTTGACTATAGCTATGACAACAGCTTTCGAGTGACCAGTATGCAGGGTGTCATCAATGAAACTCCACTGCCCATTGATCTATACCAGTTTGATGACATTTCTGGCAAAGTTGAGCAGTTTGGAAAATTTGGAGTTATATACTATGACATCAACCAGATCATTTCCACGGCCGTAATGACTTATACAAAGCACTTTGATGCTCATGGCCGCATCAAGGAGATTCAATATGAGATATTCAGGTCACTCATGTACTGGATTACAATTCAATATGATAATATGGGCCGGGTAACCAAGAGAGAGATTAAAATAGGGCCTTTTGCCAACACTACCAAATATGCTTATGAGTATGACGTTGATGGACAGCTCCAAACAGTTTACCTAAATGAAAAGATCATGTGGCGGTACAACTATGACCTGAATGGAAACCTCCACCTGCTGAACCCCAGCAGCAGCGCGCGCTTGACACCTCTCCGCTACGACCTTCGTGACAGAATCACCCGCCTGGGTGATGTTCAGTACCGCTTGGATGAAGATGGCTTCCTTCGTCAGAGAGGCACGGAAATCTTTGAATACAGCTCCAAGGGGCTTCTGACTCGAGTTTACAGTAAAGGCAGTGGCTGGACAGTGATCTATCGGTATGATGGCCTGGGACGGCGTGTTTCCAGCAAAACCAGTCTGGGACAACACCTTCAGTTTTTTTATGCCGACCTGACATACCCCACTAGGATTACTCATGTCTACAACCATTCCAGTTCAGAAATCACCTCCCTCTACTACGATCTCCAAGGACATCTTTTTGCCATGGAGATCAGCAGTGGGGATGAGTTCTACATCGCCTCAGATAACACGGGGACCCCGCTGGCTGTGTTTAGTAGCAACGGGCTTATGCTGAAACAGATTCAGTACACTGCCTATGGCGAAATCTACTTTGACTCCAATATTGACTTTCAGCTGGTAATTGGATTCCATGGAGGCTTGTATGACCCGCTCACCAAATTAATCCACTTTGGAGAAAGAGACTATGACATCTTGGCAGGACGATGGACAACACCAGATATTGAAATCTGGAAAAGAATTGGGAAGGACCCGGCTCCATTTAACCTGTATATGTTTCGGAATAACAACCCTGCAAGCAAAATCCATGATGTGAAAGACTACATCACAGGTAAGGCTTTTTTTTTTTCTCCCCCTTCCAAGTGCTAAATTACTATTACCATTAGATTAATACACAAAGTAACTAGAGTTGACCTTTCGGATGTATTCATTTCTCTAAGGATCCATAGAGAAACCACAAAGGGAAAATGAAATACAGTTACTTCCTACTCTGCCTGACTATGCTCAAGGCCATGGTTTCTGAAATGACACAGAATTCAATCATCTGAGGAAGGGAAGAGACACAGAGAGCAGAAAACATGCTAAATTCAGAGTCCCAAAATGGAAACACCAACCGCTACAGTGCTGTGGCTTTATAGTCTAATTTTTTTCCCCTAGACCCGGTTGCCGTGTTGGTTCACTTTCTGTCATCATGACAAAATTTCCAAGATAATCACTTACAAAGAGGGAAGGTTGATTAGGACTTAGAGCTTGGGAGTCCCATTGGCCCCCATGCTTCAGACCTGTAGCAAGACAGCATGTAGTACGTCAAATACATGGAGAAGCAAACCAATCATATTATCGGTGTGGGGGGCAGAAAAAGATATCAGAATCCTGTAATCCCCTTCAAGGGCATTCCACAATGGCATGAAGACCTCCCACATGCTTCCCTTCTCCAAGGCTCCACCACTGCCCAGCAGTAGTACTCCAAGAGTCAAGTCTTTCACCAGTGCACATTTGGCATCTGATCCGTGGCCTTAACCATGAAATGGATTGGCAGTGGCTACCTGTGGCATCAAATGTAAGAGTGTAGAATTGTGTATCAAATAGTAATGACCTTGCAAGGGGTTTCTACATACATATGTGCAATTATAATGAAAATAATCCATGTAAAACACACCTTGCCTCATCCCTGACAGATGCCTCACACCCTCCTCAGGACAGTAATGGAGCAGTTTCTCTGGTCTTCTTATGTGACGACACTGCTAACGTCCACACTAGCTTTATCACTAATGTGGAGTGACGTCCGGGCTATAGAATGAGGGCCTTTCTAAGGTGTAATCCGTGTGACTCTTTTGGGAATGAAGATTTAAAGAACCAGATTTCACTTCTGCCACCACAGAGGCATGTGATAAAACACAAACAGGACTTTAAAAGTCTCACTGTGGTCCCCGTCCTGAACTGACATCGTCTCCCACCCACTTCTCCAAGAATTTTAGATTCTCCTGCTTCCGGCCTCCCATCCCTGGTTTATAATGCCATAACTCAACGTATGCTTCTCAGGGGAAGGGTTCTTTCTCTGTAGTTGTTTTGCTTTAAGGTCTTTCTGCTGTGATTTGGCTTGTGTTGCTGCCCCATCAGCCCGCCTCCTTTCCAGTTTAGTATTTGAGGCACACCGAGCTCTTCTTTCCTTTCTTAGGACCGGTGTCAAAAATGCCTGTTCATCTCACATCTGCTTTCCCCTTTCCAAAGGGCACAGAGCTTTTCCTAACTCCCTTCCAGGAGCCCAGCTGTAAGTCCCCTCCTTCAACTTCACCAACAACTGACTCAGCAACACCCTGTGGTGTTCTCGGTCAGCCCATATTCACATTCAAATCCCATTCTCTGGATAGGCGGTGCTTTTTGATACTGAAGACTCTGGGTTTCAAGTGAGCATACATTGTTCAGAATACAAGAAACTCTGCCCTCAATACAGCAGCATGTGGGTAACAGAATTTTCCCCCAAGTTCAGGCCTCCCTGTAGCCATATAGACACTCTCACAGGAAGGTAGCACTTTCCATCCGCTTGAACCTACGGAGACTTCTCCCCCCACCCCACGAGCACACACACTCTGCCACCCCATTTAACAGAGAGAACACCGCTGGTTTTGTAGCCATGTGACACCTGGACAAAGGACCTGCCAGCCTGGCAATGAGGTGAGAGTTTGTGCCCTAGAGAAGGAAATGGGAAGCAAGCAGCTCTCCATCATTCTGACAAGCAGTTTACCAGTGGTTATTTGAGGGGTGCTGACAAGGGCTGACTGAAAGAGTGGAAAGCCCACAGCTCCCGAATTCATCTTCTCCTAGCAACACGGACTGCAGGGAATGCCACTGCAGCACTTTCTGAAAAACATCAAAAGAGAGATGGAACGGCATAAAATATATTAGGTGAAATGCAATTTCAAATTTTCCAGCAATGTGCTTAATATATAAAATAATCTACACCCAACTGTACTCATAAAGCGGCGAGCCTGCTGAGTGGCTCTGTAAATCATAACCTCCAGAAGGGAAGAAAAGCCTTATTCTTTGCTTAATGGCTTTCGGAGTCACATGACAGTGTTTGAAAATACCACTCTTAAAGGTTTCCATGTTCTCTCCCCCCAAAAGTTAGTCTCCACCTGTGCACCACGAGCCTTTGAAATCAAGGCTGGCAGAAATCAGAGCATCAGTGCCCTTGGCCAGGGTTGCCAGCTTTCAGCATTCATTTTTGATTAAGAATCAACTCGTTTTAATACTCTCCATCTAGGGCTTTTTCCCCAATAGAAAATGGCTTGTGGAAGTCCTGGAGTCTTTGCGCAGTTACTCTTGAGGGCCAATCACACACCTTCTACTTAAGACCAGCCTTTCCTAAGCATGAACCTCATTTGCTTTCTGCATCTGTGTCTGGAATTCTCACGCTGCTGTGCCTTGCTATTGCCGTTTTTTATCACTATTACCAGCACAGGATGCAATTTTGCGCTTCTGACAGTTTATCTACCCTGTCTAAGTGAGTATCTATTACTCTCCATTTTCTGCAGGATTCGCCATAGTTCTGCTATTGAGGTTACTGTCTGCATGTCTAAAAATAGACCTCGGATTTACAATGGTAGGAAGAAGCCAAATACCGGGTCCTTTTGAGATGAATATTTGTGAAATTGGATTTTTGTTGTTGTTGTTGTTGTTGTTTTTAAGGTAAGGATTAAATTTGTGAACGCGCTCAATAAATTCTTACCACCTTTGACTCTGCATGGTCTTCTTCTAGATGTTAACAGCTGGCTGGTGACATTTGGCTTCCATCTGCACAATGCTATTCCTGGATTCCCCGTTCCCAAATTTGATTTAACAGAACCTTCATACGAGCTTGTGAAGAGTCAGCAGTGGGATGATGTACCGGTAAGAAACAGAAAGCAGAACGAAGGGAAGGCCATGAATGGAGTTCTTGTGTCTTGTTTACCCACGCCTCATTGACCTACCCCTGTGAAAACTGTACCAGAAACAGTTTTTCTGTTTCTTTTCTTTTCTTTTTCATACTCTTGAGGAAGGAAAACTGACAGTCCTGCTGCATTGCTGTTCAGCATGCTAGGGGCCTGTTGAACAGGCCGAATCTGTTTCTAGCGATGCTAATAAAAAACATGGAAATACACTATCAAAGGGTAGTAAAATGCAGAAGCTTGTGGTTTCTTGTGGAAGGCTTCTACAGAGAACCCCAGGAAAATGCATTTATGGCACCTGGGAGCTGAAGGCGAGACTCAATAAACAGGAGAACAGGGATTCAGATTTCAAATTAGCAACCCACAAACAGTACTGAGAACAGCATTTGCAGAAAAGCGAAAATAAAAATGTCCTCTAGTAAGACTCTGTCTGTGACCAGGTATTGGTACGTTTTTCCTGAAACTAACAGATCAGAGCGAGAGGCCGGGCCCTGTGGTGAGAAATAAACTAAGAAACAGAATGGGAAATTGTCACGTCAAAGCTGCTGTGTCAGGAAGTGGCTCTTTAAATTCCTGTCATTCAGAGCTCAGAAAAGAATGCACAACAAAACACCAGGGCTTCTAGCTCAAAGCGAGAATAATTAGAGATCAAGAAATTGGGTTACCACTTAATGATAAGAGAAGTGCAGAGTTACTAGAAAAGTTAATCCCCACCTTCAGCAATTCCCTACCACGTTTGTGAATACAAAGAGGCAATCATGATTAAAACATACAAATACACACATGGCATATACAGTGCTCAGAGATACATTTTTCTGATAAAGTTTCTTAGCACATACACACAAAATAAATAAATAAATAAATAAACTATGTTTCAGATGGCATCTTATTTAATAAACAAAATCCACCAAGCATCTAAGGTGTGGAAACCATTTTAACATTGCTTCCCTCTTTTTTCCTTTTTTAGATTTTTTTAAGCTGTGTATATAGTGATTTGCATGTGTGAGTGCAAGTCCCTTGAGCTTCAAATCCAGATGAGGGCGTAGGATCCACTGGATCTGGAGCCACAGGCAATTAGTTGTAAGCTGCCAGATGTCGGTGCTGGGAACCAAACTCCGGTCCTCTGCAAATGTATCTGCCCTGACAAAATGTCATGAAGACACACTGAAGTCCCCTAATACATTTGAACATGCATGTTCTAACTATGACTTAACATGTCTGAAAGCACTTTAGTCAGCCAACACAAATGGATTTGTCAACCTTTTCCATAGGCAACCTTTCAATATGGCTCAAGTTCTCTGTCAAGAAAAGTGAACTTACGGACAGCTTGGGGAATCACGGGTAAAGATACCAAGCAGCCTTCCTAGTGCAAGGGCTTTCTTTCAGTGCTGCAAATGAAACACATGTTCCCGTTTGGTCGAATATCTGCTGCTATAAGAAATGGCTTTGTTAGGATACTCTATTTTCAAGCAGCTTGCCAGTGGAGATGATCCACTGTCTATGCGTCTGCATGAAATACTTGTTTTCCAGAATTTAAGTGTTCACACCCACATGGCCCATAGTCCACTGATCCCTGTGCATTTCCACTCTGCCTTTACGCTGGTGACTCCCAGCTGCAAACTGTTCAGCAGTACAGGAAGCACCAAAGACTTACAGCACAAGCATTTCAAAGTATATGAGAGCTTGGTGACCCTCTGTCTGTGGCTTGCTGTTGAGCATTCGGAGAGAAAGCTCCTGCTGGGGCCTGGTAGACTGGCTTTCTGATGTGGGGTGGCTTGAGGAAAAAAAAAAAAAAGCATCTAGAAATGAAGATGAAAGGTAATAATATGAATAGTTTGCCCGAAACTAAAAAAGCTGTGCAATATATGTGAGGAGATGTCCTTTAAATATTTATTGTATTTTTTTAATTTGTGTGTGCACACACACTCCACTGAACAACACCTGTGTAGAGGTCAGAGGACATATTGGTCAAGCTTGGCAGTAGGTGCCTTATCCAATGAGCCATTCACCAGCCAATAAACTCTCTTTTTGAACATTTTTAAAAAAAACTCGTAGAATGGGGCCGGGGGGGGGGCTGGAGAGATGGCTCAGAGGTTAAGAGCATTGGCTGCTCTTCCAGAGGTACCGAGTTCAATTCTCAGCAACCACATGATGGCTCAAAACCATCTGTAATGAGATCTGATGCCCTCTTCTGGCCTGCAGGGATACATACAGGCAGAACACTTTGCAATAAACAAACCTTTAAAACAAACAAACAAAAAACTAGTAGAATCACCATGAGGGAACAAGATGCCCTTCCATCCTGGCTTGTGTAGGCCTTCTAATCCCAGTAGAGCCCAGGAGTTATCAATAAAGGTTCTACACCTCCACTCAGACCAGTCTTGTTTGCTTGTTGGTGTGTGCTTGTTTGGGATTTGGGTTTGGGGGGGTGGGGGGGAAAGGGGGTAGGATCTCACATAGCTCAGGATAACCCTGAACTTAATACATAGCCTACGGTGGCCTTGATCTCCCAATCCTCCTACCTCCACTTCCCCAACGCAGTGCTTATAGCGTGGGGGTCAACAAGCAACCAGGACCTGCACACACTAATGTTCTTTTAACCTCTCTCCCCTTGTGTTTTGCTCTCCAGCCCATTTTTGGAGTTCAGCAGCAAGTGGCAAGGCAAGCCAAGGCTTTCCTGTCCCTGGGGAAGATGGCCGAGGTGCAGGTGAGCAGACGCAAGGCGGGCGGCGAGCAGTCGTGGCTGTGGTTCGCCACGGTCAAGTCGCTCATCGGCAAGGGCGTCATGCTGGCGGTGAGCCAAGGGCGCGTGCAGACCAATGTGCTCAACATCGCCAACGAGGACTGCATCAAGGTGGCAGCGGTGCTCAACAACGCCTTCTACCTGGAGAACCTGCACTTCACCATCGAGGGCAAGGACACTCACTACTTCATCAAGACCACCACGCCCGAGAGCGACCTGGGCACGCTGCGACTGACGAGTGGCCGCAAGGCGCTGGAAAACGGCATCAACGTGACCGTGTCGCAGTCCACCACGGTGGTGAACGGCAGGACTCGCAGGTTCGCCGACGTGGAGATGCAATTCGGTGCTCTGGCGCTGCACGTGCGCTACGGCATGACGCTGGACGAGGAGAAGGCGCGCATCCTGGAGCAGGCTCGCCAGCGCGCTCTCGCCCGGGCCTGGGCGCGCGAGCAGCAGCGCGTGCGCGACGGCGAGGAGGGCGCGCGCCTCTGGACAGAGGGCGAGAAGCGGCAGCTGCTGAGCGCGGGCAAGGTGCAGGGCTACGACGGGTACTACGTACTGTCGGTGGAGCAGTACCCCGAGCTGGCCGACAGCGCCAACAACATCCAGTTCCTGCGACAAAGCGAGATCGGCAAGAGGTAACCTCCGGGCCACCCCTGCGCAGCGTCTCCTGTAGCACAATCCGAAGCGGACTCTCCAAAGAGCCTTCCAGAACGACACTGCTCTGCAGACACACACACCGCAGACACACACGCGACACAAACCAGAAACAAAGACAACTTTTTCTGAATGACCTTAAAGGTGATCGGCTTTAAAGAATATGTTTACATACGCATATCGCTGCACTCATTTGGACTGGAAGTATGAGAAGGAAAAAAAAAAGCATAACGAGGCAACGTTTTGCTCTGGCCCTCTGTACCTTCGAGGCACTGTATTTAACAAAGGTTTTAAAAAGAAAAAAATGCGTACAATGTTTCCAGATATTACTGAATTGTCGACCTTTGCTTACAGGAAGTAATCTCTACTTAGGATGTGATGATATACATAGATCTGTTCATTTTAAAATGTGGGGCAAAGTTACTGTTTATAGAACCCAACTGCTTTCCCGTGCTGCTTTGTAAAAGGACATTGGCACAAGGGACGTCTGCTTCGGCGGGGATTTAATAATGGATTTTACTAACATGGCTTGCCCTGGGAGGGAAAAACTGACGAATAGAATCCTTGTCACTGATAAGCAAAGGAAACCCTGATTTTTTTGTAAATTATGTGAGACAAGTTGTTTATGGATTTTTATATGAATTACAATTTACTGTACATCAAATATTAGTCTCAGAGGAGTTAATTTATGTAAAGTGTTTAAAAAGTTTATACTTAAAAATAAAATGATAAAAACATGTGAACTGTGTGATTTTTTTAAAAGGATTGCACCTTTTGTTATCTGTTATAGCTGTACAGTATAACTTATTATATTGTAGAGATATAACAACTTATGCCTATAATGTCCAGAAGTGTTAATATTTTTGTATTAGGTTGAACAAAAACAATGTGCAACTTTCTATCACGTAGATGGATAGGACCGTGCAATCCTAAATGGGTGGCTAATCAGAGAACTCCTTTCTCTTCCTTCTCTTTCTCATCAAGCCAGTGTCCTCGACCATCGTCAGTCAAGAGGCACAGTAGATATCCAAGGCTGGTGGAATGTGATGGAAGATATGGGGGGAGGGGGAACAAACAGAAAACAACGCAAGGGGGAGAACGGGTTCTCTGACCCTCTCTAGACCCTAAAAGTCAAGCTGACTTAATCGACCAGAGCTTTTAATACTGTATCGTTGTCCCTCGATGCTCCATTGCACGATGGAGGGAAGAGACCACAATCTGATGCTCGGAAACATTTGTGGAGAGGGAAGGATTTGATGTCATGGTAACCATGAACATGCTGTATCTTAATGTCTAGGAGAGATAGCAGAAACCGAGCAATAGTGAGCCAGGGGAACCCGCCTGTCAAGGTCACTCTGGTGAGTCTTGGAGTTAAACCCTTCGGTCAGCAAGTGGGACCAAATCAGGAAGTCAAGCTCCTGTAAGCCCACATGGCCTGACCATCACAGGGCCTTATTTGAGTGGGCAGCCTGTGCTTGCCAGGGGTACCCTGGGGATGGAGTAGGAAGGAAACTGACAACAGTGCCCCTGACTGAAAGCTTGGGGTTCCACCACAAACACCATCTGCACTTCTTGTGCCAACCCAGCCGCTCTGACGAATCTTTCGTGAGCACTGAATTCAGCCACAAAAATATTTTTAGAAAATATTTCTCAGTTCATTGAGCTATAGTACACACTGTTTTCCTCTATGTATAATGGTGATAAATATAGCAAGTGAACATGTCGTAAATATAAAGGTTCAAGTGATGTATTGAAAATAATTTTCTAACTGCTTTGTATGTATCACATACTCTAAACTGCACAGTAGGCGTGTTATCAAACATTGGCTGGGAAAGTTTCGAAATAGCTACTGAATTTACAGTCTCAGTGCTATTCTTGTCGCTGTGTATGTGGTAGGGCATACCGAAGTAATTAATCTTCTAATGAATGCTGATATTTTATTAGAATGAAAGCACAGATTAGCATTAATATTTTTTATCCTGGAAATCCTTTGGCAAGTACTAGGAAGCCCAAATTTAGAAAACTATGAGATTTCAACCACGTAAACATGGCTCTGTTTGACATTTTATTTTTTAACTGTTAACTTAGGTGTTTGCAGTCCTGTTGACTGGGACGTCGGCAGGACTGCATTTAGCATGCTGTAAGTACTTTTGGGTGAAATAGGCTCCAAGTCTAAATTCTCAGAAATGTCTGTGATGTATTGACCATGAAAAATGTGTACCACATGACGGAAGTGAAATTACACTCTTACCATCTTCTCAACGTGGACTGGTCTTTACAGGGGCACCAATAAATGACAGATTTGGAGAGTCTCCTGGTGCTTATTTTAGAAGAAGTCAAATCAACCCAATTAGTGTCTTGTTAGTACATATAATGAGCCTATTTCTTTCTAAAAAGGCTTGTGGTCTGGACGTGCTTTTACAAGAAATAGTGACCTTGGGGAATATGTAAACATGAGATCTTTTTCTAAGAGTTGGGGGGCGGGAGGTTGGGGACTGTATAATGACAAGAATTAGCTTACAAAAACAAAAGAAATTGATATTCAAAGTATTTTAGGCAAAGCCAGTCAAAATGCTTTCATGATATTTTGAGATGTAAATTTTTGTCTGATTTGTATTGTTCTTTTCATTTGCCTTCTTAACTTTATATGTGACCTGAATTTTCCATAACTTGATGACTATAGATTGCATCTAGGCATTCCAATAAAAGCCAACCCAATGTGTGTGCGGTTTATATATATTTTTTTCAAAACTTGGACTAGCTAGAATTGCTTTTGTGTTTGACATGGACACAGAAGGAGACAGATCTCAGGGTGCTGATTCAGCTGTGACCCAACTGATGAGAGCTTTTATTACCGGTTTTGACTTCTTGTTTTGTATTTAGTATCAAAATGACAGCTCAGAAGAGCACCCTTCACAGAGGACCCTTCCCCTGGCCTACTATAGAAAAGTGTTAACTACGCCTCCACAAGCCAAACACTAACTATAGAGAAGAATTGGGGGGGGGGAGTCACCCATTACTGCTGAAATGCAGGTCTCTTTCCTGTGATGTTGGCATTGAGTGTGCTTAATTAAAACACTTGATTAGAATAATCAGTTTGGGCCTGATAGGTTCTCAGCCTCCTGGAGATGTCTAAATCTACATATAGACCGACTGATTAGCGTTTGCTTTGTTCAGTAATTCCAGGTTGGCAGGCCAAGGCTTTGATTTTTGTGTGGAAAGCCAGACTTCCCCTTGCTTGCTTTACAGACAACCTCAACATAGGGATGCTACAGGAATCAGGTCACTCCACTTGGCTAAAGGGTCTAAGTTTCTTAAATGAGATTTTAATATGCTCGAAACATAGGAGCCCAGAAAACAAAACAAAAAACACTGTGTATTCCAACTCTTCCTCTCCACAATGCTTTTCTTGTCTGAGCAAGCACAAAGACAGTAGTGGAAGTGAATTTTAGATAATGAACTAGGTACCGGGCGTGCCACTCCCCCAGCATCTGTGCATTTGTGTTTACACTTATTGCTTGTTACCTAGTAGTCACACGAACCCTCGAGCCCTTAAAGGAAATGATGATGAGAGGATCCTGCCTTTGAAGCCCTAGCCACGCCCCACTCCTCTCCCCATTCATCTTTTCTTTCATCTCAGCTGATCCCAAATGCAGCCATTCCTCTCACCTGGTAAACAGCCAATCAGCTCTCTGAGTGAGATGCTTTGGGGAATAAAGGAGTCCAGAAGAGGGAGCCTGAAGGCACTGATCCATGACATGCTCTGTCTTTGACAAACACCACCTGAGCAGTGTTCAGAGCTTGCTGTACTTATAGGACACAGCCCACCCACAAAATGCCACCACCCAACCCAGGCGGCCTGGAATGACATTTAGGCTCCTGCAGAGGGAGGCAAGACCTCCAGCAAGCCTTGAAGGGCAGCGTAGCAAGATCTTACCCCTTCCACAGATACCCAAACTATCACACTGTCCTGAGGAAAAATGAACTCAGCCTAACGCTCCAGTCCACAGCATGCAGTAAATTCTAGAAGGTGAGGGAGAAGGAACATGGAGAAATTTGAGTGAGTTGTCCAAGTAGCATGGAAGGAGGTCCACCCAAAGTGAGCAGACCCTCTGTCAGGCAGCAGCCTTTCCTGCCTTGCATAGTCACCAGATGGCATTCCCCAGAAGGTTCTGGAGATATTACCACTGCTGTTTGCATAGGTCATAAGATGTAGTGTGCTTTATGCTCCCTTCTAGCTGCCAATGTTTCTAGCTTCTTGGCCCCCTCATGAAGAGAAGCAAGTCTCCCATGCAATAATAATGGACACCCATCATTTCTAGAGGAAGGGTGAGAGCTTTTCCATAAGTCACCCACTTGACTTTGTCATCCTACAGAGGCCATGGAGTAAATTAGAAGTTGCTTATGTTGTTCCTACTCACCTTAACCACAGTAATAAGCAAGAGAGCCAAAGAGGTATTGATACACTGCTGGAATTTACTACCCTCTGATTCAGGCCACATAATGAATATCCTCTGATGCCCACGTTCTCATTTGTTATGCACCACCTCTACAAGCAATGGTCTCTTGATATAGGTTAATTACTTATAAACTTTTAGGTAGATTCAGTAAACCTTTTCACTTATGAACCGACTTAGAATTCTTTCATGGAGGAATACAGAATTCCTGGAGCCCTGTGTATAGAGAATTTGCTACAAACCAGTGCTGAGCCTAAAGTAACATCATTATTCAGTTTAGAGTTAATGGGCTCCACAAAGCAAATTTAATAAATCCTTCTGGGATCTAAGCAGAGGAAAATTAAAATTAGAAGTATAAATTGTGACTTATAGGGCAAGAGAGTGGCTTGGTTGCAATCTTCCTGCTAGGGTGAATTGTGAGCGGCCATTGCATTCGGCCTGCACTAGGAAGGGAGATCACGTTGTTTTGCACGTTAGAGCTTTCCAGAATTCTGCCCACAATGGCTATTTCCATCAGACACAGCTCACCATTGAACTCACAGGGATTACAGGTGGTCCGCTGGGCAGAAAGGAAGACTCTAAAATTTTACAAGTTAACTTTTATCAAGGTGAGGGGAGCATAAATGGCCAAGGAGGTAAAATGACAGGTTCTCTGACGTGAGTGAAGGCTGAAAATAGAACTGCTCAGAGGAAGTCTGAGGGAGCACACCAACTAGTATCCCCCACCTCAGGGTCTTGTCACACAGAGATTAGCAACTGTGTAAGGGACGGTCCACCCCATCCCAAACTGTCCTCCAAGATAAATGGACAGGAAGTCAATTCTACCTAGTGCAGAAAAGACTCCTTAAAAACCATTCTCGGGCCTCCTGTCTGTACATCCTCGCCCATTCTTTTCTTACTCCTTTTTCTGGAATGACCCCAACAAGAACTTCCTGGGATGTGACCAAAAAGACTGGGACTGCTTCCCCTTAGGAGGAAAACCATGCAAGTCCATTGATAAGCCATGTGATTTTAACTGCTGGGGATATCATAGGGAAGTCGTCTTTCATCCCCAACATTGACAAAAGGTTATAAGCAAGCAGTTTTCAAAGTCTCACTTCAAGTGTGACATTATCTCCAAGGTCAGGCCTTGAGATTTATTTATGCGGCATTCTCAAGCACTGAGAAGGCACACTGCAAAGTACAGACAAGTGGAGAGAGGACAGGGAGGGCGGGAGTGGCGGGTCAACCCAGCTCTCTTGAGGTAGAGAAGGGAGAGACCATCTTTCCACAAGTTGGTCCTCCATTCCCTCTTGCCTTTCCCCCTTCAGTTTTTCAGGACTCTGGTTTCTTTGGGAGGGAGAGCCTGTCCCAACATCTGGTGACACCCTAGAGGAGTGAGCCTCTGCAGAGACCCGTGTCTGGGTCATGGCGGCCGCGAGGCGCTTTCATGAAGGGCTCTTGCGCCCCCTAGCGATGGGCTCTGTAGGTGCCGACGGTCTGTGCTAAAGCTGCAGCAAAGTCCAGACCAGAAACAAGACAAAACATAAAAACAATGGGCGGCCTAAGATGTCCCTCTATCCTTCTCCGGATGGGCCTATTCAAACGACCCTCTCTGGTCCCATTCTGCTCTGCCCACAGACTTTCATGCATAAAGCGATTCCTTCTGCTTCATGCACCGCCTCACTGAGGCCTGGTCCTTGCCATCCTCACTCCAGTAAGATTTCCCCTCACGCCAAGCAGAAACTCTGTCAAGCCATGTTCCTCTCGCCTGACAGATCAAAAGAAGGCCCTTCCTCCCAAGAGTTGTCCGCGGGCTATCTGAGCTTCCGCAGCCCACTCAGAACAGTGATTTCTGAAATACATTGTTTACCTTCTTCTTTCCATGTTAACAGCCCTGTCGCTGGGAAGACCTTCCCAGAAGGACAGATCGTTTAAATTCACAGTGGCATTTTTATTTCTGCCCAAGCTAGGCTCTCACTGAAAGTGCTAGAATGACAGGCGGCCTGGAAAAAGCACACTTCTCCTGATTCCACCACTCCCTTCCTCCCTCAGCTTGGCTTCACTGCCAAGGTGAGAAAAAAAAAAAAAATGGACTTTCAACCTTTTATTTATTCCTGGGTTGTCATACAGAGAAGCCAGTAGATGTGGAATGTAAGTGGCAGCATGTACCTACCTTCAGAGATCATCCCTGGCTAGGTAGAACCTATTGATATTTGTGGAGGCCCCCTGGGGATTCAAATATGTAGATCCATTTGCCCACTTTCTCTCAGAGACAAGAAAGGAGACTAAAGATAGC